>NC_135980.1:23476092-23482098 GCF_053455715.1 Rhinoraja longicauda | reverse complement strand
ACCCTCGTTGCTTCAAGGAGAGCACTAGTAGTGTCGCCTGTGTCTCCACATAATGGCGTTAGCCCAGTCCTGAGTGTAAGTGAAAACAGATCCATTAGACAGGGTGGGACCCTGGGGAGTGTTGTGGAGCAGGGGGATCGTGGAGTGCAGGTGCCCAGTTCCCTGGGAAGTGGCATCACAGGTGGCACTGGTAGGTGGTATAGAAGGCATCGGTACATTGGCCTTCATCAGTCAGGGCATTGAGCACAGACGTTGGGACATCATGTTACAGTTGTCTAAGGTGTTGGTGAGGCCGCATTTGGAGTATTGTGTTCAACCTTGGTCACCCGGCTATAGGAAGAATGTCAATAAGCTAACAACAGTGCGCGGATGTGTTGGAGGATATTGCCAGAATGAGAGGGCTTGAACCACAAGGAGAGGTTGGGCAGTGCTCGGAGTTTATATCCCTTCGAGTGTAGGAGGCTAAGGGGTGATCTTATAGAAGTGTATAAAATCATGAGGGGAATTGGTGGGATGAATGTACAGAGTATTTTACCCATGGCAGGGGAATCAAGAACCAGAGGACATAGGTTTAAGGTGAGAGGGGTAAGATTTAATAGGAACTTCTGGGGCAATGTTTTCACTCAGAGGATGGTGGGTATTTTGAATGAGCTGGCAGAAGAGGTAGTTGAGGCAGGCACTCTAACAGCATTTAAAAGATACTTGGACAGGCACATTGATTAGAAAGGTATAGAGGGATATAGACTGAAGGTTTAAAGGGATATAGACTGAACGCGGGCAAATGGGACCTTCTTAGTTCATGAATTATGGTCGGCATGGATGAGTTGGGCCGAAGGGCCTGTTTCCATGCTGTGAGGCTCTCTGGCTCACGCACTAAAGCTGAGAAATGCCACGATCTGGGAAACAGAAACCACTCCACGCTGTGTCCAGTGGGCCTGAGCTTGTTCTGTGTGGGTTGGTACTGTAGTGGACTGAAGTGCGTTTTACTTGCACATCCATCTCGACTTTGAGCACTTGAGCGCGTGAGGCAGGGGAGACTGAAATGCAGAAATCCTGCTCCCCCACCAACCCAAACATCATTCCCGAACAGCCATGGCTTCAATGTGATCACGACTTTCCAGTTTGTTTTTCTCCGTCCTGGGAGAAATTTCAAATTAACGTAATTCACACTCATTTCATTTAAGGAGATTAATTTGTGTGAGTGGATTTTTGACTCCATGTTCTACTTTCCATTAACGCAGTGGGCTGTGATTATCATGCTGTCTTTCGACTCGTTTATATTCAAAGCATTGCTTTGCATATTGTTTGACCAGTCGTTTTTTAATGGTGGACCCAAAGGTGCCGGTACACATCCTTGATCAACAGACCTTATGTATCACGTGGCCAGAAAGCAGAATAAAGCCATTTACAATAGACAATAGGTGCAGGAGTAGGCCATTCAGCCCTTCGAGCCAGCACCGCCATTCAATGCGATCATGGCTGATCACTCTCAATCAGTACCCCGTTCCTGCCTTCTCCCCATACCCCCTCACTCCGCTAACCTTAAGAGCTCTATCCAGCTCTCTCTTGAAAGCATCCAACGAACTGGCCTCCACTGCCTTCTGAGGCAGAGAATTCCACACCTTCACCACACTCTGACTGAAAAAGTTCTTCCTCATCTCCGTTCTAAATGGCCTACCCCTTATTCTTAAACTGTGGCCCCTTGTTCTGGACTCCCCAACATTGGGAACATGTTTCCTGCCTCTAATGTGTCCAATCCCCTAATTATCTTATATGTTTCAATAAGATCCCCCCTCATCCTTCTAGATTCCAGTGTATACAAGCCTAATTGCTCCAGCCTTTCAACATACGACAGTCCCGCCATTCCGGGAATCAACCTAGTGAACCTACGCTGCACGCCCTCAATAGCAAGAATATCCTTCCTCAAATTTGGAGACCAAAACTGCGGTCTCACTAGGGCCCGGTACAACTGTAGAAGGACCTCTTTGCTCCTATACTCAACTCCTCTTGTTACGAAGGCCAACATTCCATTGGCTTTCTTCACTGCCTGTTGTACCTGCATGCTTCCTTTCATTGACTGATGCACTAGGACACCCAGATCTCGTTGAACATCCCCTCTTCCTAACTTGACACCATTCAGATAATAATCTGCCTTTCTATTCTTACTTCCAAAGTGAATAACCTCACACTTATCTACATTATACTGCATCTGTAAATTTCTAATGATGCCAACAAAAGGACTGGTTTTATCCATGCTTCAACTCTCGATGATTCATTCTATCCTACACACTGAGGACAAGTTACAGAGGCCGAATGAACCTGCAAACCTGCAGGTCTGGTCTGTGGGTGGAAACTGGAGCACCCAGAGAAAAAACTCACGCACTAAAGCTGAGAAATTCCGCGATCTGGGAAACAGAAACCACTCCAGGCTGTGTCCAGTGGGCCTGAGCTTGTTCTGTGTGGGTTGGTACTGTAGTGGACTGAAGTGCGTTTTACTTGTACATCCATCTCGACTTTGAGCACTTGAGTGCATGAGTGCGTGAGGCAGGGGAGACTGAAATGCAGAAATCCTGCTCCCCCACCAACCCAAACATCATTCCCGAACAGCTATGGCTTCAATGTAATCACGACTTTCCAGTTTGGGAGAAATTTCAAATTAACGTAATTCACACTCATTTCATTTAAGGAGATTAATTTGCGTGAGTGGATTTTTGAGGGGGAAGGGTCAAACTCCGTGCAGACAGCACATAGAAACATGGAAAATAGGTGCAGGAGTAGGCCATTCGGCCCTTCGAGCCTGCACCGCCATTCAATATGATCATGGCTGATCATCCAGCTCAGTAGCCTGTACCTGCCTTCTCTCCATACCCCCTGACCCCTTTAGCAAAAAGGGCCACATCTAACTCCCTCTTAAATATAGCCAATGAACAGGCCTCAACTACCTTCTGTGGCAGAGAATTCCACAGACTCACCACTCTCTGTGTGAAGAAATGTTTTCTCATCTCGGTCCTAAAAGACTTCCCCCTTATCCTTAAGCTGTGACCCCTGGTTCTGGACTCCCCCAACATCGGGAACAATCTTCCCGCATCTAGCCTCTCCAACCCCTTAAGAATTTTATATGTTTCTATAAGATCCCCTCTCGGTCTTCTAAATTCCAGCGAGTACAAGCCCAGTCTATCCAGTCTTTCCTCATATGAAAATCCCGCCATCCCAGGGATCAATCTGGTGAACCTTCTCTGTACTCCCTCTAAGGCAAGAACGTCTTTCCTCAGGTTAGGAGACCAAAACTGCACACAATACTCCAGGTGCGGTCTCACCAAGGCCCTGTACAACTGCAGCAGAACCTTCCTGCTCCTAAACTCAAATCCTTTTGCTATGAATGCCAACATACCATTCGCTTTCTTCACTGCCTGCTGCACCTGCATGCTTGCTTTCAATGACTGGTGCACCATGACCCCTTCTCCCAATCGGTCACCATTCAGGTAATACCCGCAGTCAGGATGGAACCTGGGTCTCTGGCCCTGTAAGGAGGCAACTCTACCGCTGCACCAGCGTGGATCATCTGATGAGACACTCAGATGAGACACTCATTTTCCAATGGTGTAGAACACCCGTCAAAAGAGAAAGGAAAGTCGAGTGGCAATGTTGAAGTCCCGTCGGTCTTTAAAAAATAAAATCCTGAAGCGTGTTAAAGAATAGAAAGTGACAGCCTTCAGGGAAAGAAAGAATTGGAGCGGTAGATGTTTCGGTGCAGAGAGGATGTCGACATGGAGATCTTGCACTAAAATAACATCGCGAAACAAGAATAACTTCCATTGATGCAGTGTTCCCCAAAGCTCTTCACATTATCAAACAAAAATCAACGCCGTGGGTGGAGGTAACCTGAAGTTGAGTCAAGGAAGTCAAGGTCCAACAGCAACGAATACATTCACGGCAGCTCCTTCACAGAGCTTCTGGAGAAAAAGATTTGGAGTATTGTGTTCGGTTCTTGGCATCATGTTACAGGAAAGACGTTGTCAAGCTGGAAAGGGTACAGAGAAGATTTACGAGGATGTTGCCAGGACGAGAGGGTCTGAGCTGTAGGGAGAGGTTGAGTAGACTGGGACTCTATTCATTGGAGCACAGGAGGATGAGGGGTGATCTTATAGAGATGTATCAAATCATAAGAGGAATAGATCGGCTAGACGCACAGAGTCTCTTACCCAGACTAGGCGAATCGAGGACCAGAGGTCATAGGTTTAAGGTGAAGGGGAAAAGATTTAACAGGAATCTGAGGGGGTAACTATTTCACACAAAGGGTGGTGGGTGTATGGAACAAGCTGCCAGAGGAAGTAGTTGAGGCAAGGACTATCCCAACGTTTAAGAAGCAGTTGGACAGGTACAGGGATAGGCCAGGTTTGGAGGGATATGGACCAAATGCGGGCATGTGGGACTGGTGTAACTGGGACTGGCGGTGTGGGCAGGTTGGGCCAAAGGGCCTGTTTCCACGTTGTATCAATCTACGACTCTATGACTAAAAGACGAGATATGATGATCAGAACGATGGCCAAACAGAGGAGCCACTTGTGTTTGTGGCAACCGTAAGGCGAGAGAGGAGAAAGCTTGCTAAATGGGGGTTTTCTTTCCCGAGGAGAGCTAGAGTAGTTCTATTGCAGCAAACCAGGTGGAGGGAAGAGTTGGTTGAGGTGTTACGGGATCGTTGGCAAACGGCAAAAGAGCTAACGTTTTGTGGGAAACGATGCAAAGGAGACGTGAGAAAAATGCATAATACACGAGTTAATCATTGTTTGGTGGAGTGGTAGGAATAGGCTTTCAAGGATGAAAGACACTTGAGAGAGAATAATTAGCAGGGCCATGGGAAAAGATCAGGGAAAAAAGGACTGGTGGTGTTTTGTACTAGAAGCTATCGTAGACTTAATGGGACAAGCAGCTTTCTTCTTTGCTGTGCTGGTTCTTTGATTCTAAGATGCTTTGCGAGGTTTACAGGGAAGCTTGATGATTGTGGAAGCATATTCATATTTAGGACGCACAAGGAACTGCTGATGTTGAAATCCTCAGCAAAACATAATTCAGGGTATTGAGTATAGAAAGGATAACCCAGCATTCAAGCAGCATCGCTAGTGAACATGGATTGGTGACGTTTCGGGTTGGGGACCCTTCTTCAGACTGATTGCAGGGGTGGGGGAAAGAAAACTACAGGAATGGAGGGGAAGAGCAAAGCATGGCAGGTTATAGACGTTGTACAGAAGTTGGGGCAGTGCGATACAGTTGTACGTTACGTTGGGTGAGACCGCATTTGTTCCTTTTGATCGCCCCGGTCAGAGGAAAGATGGAAAAAGCACAGAGAGGATTGACGAGGATGTTGCCAGGATTCGAGGACCTGCGCAGTGTGGAAAGGTTGGGAAGCTGGGACTTTACTCCTTGGAGTGCAGGAAGCTGAGGGTTGATCTTACAGAGACCTATAAAATCACGAGTGGTGGAAGTGGTGGAGGCAGGCTCGATTTTATTATTTAAGAGTAAATTGGATAGGTATATGGATGGGAGGGGATTGGAGGGTTATGGTCTGAGAGCAGGTAGATGAGACTAGGTCAGAGAAAGTGGTCGGCGTGGACTGGTAGGGCCGAACGGGCCTGTTTCCGTGCTGTGATTGTTATATGGTTATATGGTTATATGGAATAGATCGGGAAAGGGTACAGAGAAGATTTACGAGGATGTTGCCAGGACTAGAGGGAGAGGTTGAGTAGACTGGGACTCTATTCATTGGAACACAGGATGGATGAGGGGTGATCTTATAGAGATGTATCAAATCATAAGAGGAATAGATCGGGTAGATGCACAAAGTCTCTTACCCAGAGTAGGCGAATCGAAGACCAGAGGACATAGGTTTAAGGTGAAGGGGAAAAGATTTAACAAGAATCTGAGGGGGTAACTATTTTACACAAAGGGTGGTGGGTGTATGGAACAAGCTGCCAGAGGAAGTAGTTGAGCACAGAGCCTTTTCACGCA
>NC_135980.1:23373592-23471092 GCF_053455715.1 Rhinoraja longicauda | reverse complement strand
TGGAGTTGGGCGTTGATGGTTCAGCCCATAAACACCACAATGCTTATTGAGATACAAGCGGATATGAACCAGAAGTCAGGACAGGCAGTGATGAGGAGGGCATTGATTTAGTGGACTCTGTCCCATCAAATCAGAGGGAGATAAAGTACTTTCTTTCTCCTCAGGTCCCCTGATCTCATGCTCTCTCCTCCCTACAATGCTCTAGGAATGCACACGCAAGGAACTAAGGAGCTGCAGATAGACACAAAATGCTGGAGTAACTCAGCGGGACAGGCAGCATTTCTGGTGAGAAGGAACGGGTGACATTTCGGGTCGAGACCCTACTTCAGACTTAGTCTCGAACCGAAACATCACCCATTCCTTCTCTCCAGTCGCGCTGAGTTACTCCAGCATTTTGGGTCTATCTTTGGTTTAAAACAGCATCTGCAGTTCCTTCATACACGTAACGGAACTGCAGATGATGCTTTACAAAAAGAAAAAGACACACAGTGCTGGAGTATCTCAGCAGGTCAGGCAGCATCTCTGGAGAACACGGATAGGTGACGTTTTGAGTTGGGACCCTTCTTCAGTTGGATTGTAGTGGGGGAGGGAGGGGGGAGAAAGCTGAAAGAGAGGAATGAAAGATGGACACAGAAGTGGTTGGGGGTGTGGGGGGGGGGGGGGGGTGGGGAATGGTGGAATGGTGTGTCCTTGGCATTTACCTAAGATACAAGAAGTTTTAAGGGAGAATCAAGCATGTTTAATTATCACTAGACCAAGTGGACCTGTTGGGCCCAAACCTCTCGTGCATTGGTGCAGCACCCTGTCCTCCCCTCTCTCCTCAACCCCCCCCTCCCCTCTCCCTTCTCCCCCTTCCCCCCTCCCTCCCTCCTCCCCTCCCCCTCCCCTCCTTTTAAACTTTAAAATGTGAATAACTTTAAAAATGTAAGACCGATTTCAATAAAACTACTTGCATTATCACTAAAGTGACAATGGTGAGTAAGGTGGGCCTAAAATTGTCGCGCAATCGTGTACCGTTTTGGCTGAAGTTCAGTCACAAACAAGATAACAAACAAAAGTTTTAGTATATAGATGCGTACCAAAAACAAAACTATGAAATTCCTACTTGCAGCAGCAGAACAGGTCTTTAAAAACACAGTACTCATAGATAACATAATAAACCAAAAAATCAATAGATTAAAAAATCTAATATCATTGCAAAAAGCCCAATCTCCATCGTGCAACCAAGACTGGTCATAGTTCACAGTTTAGCGAGTGTCTATAGTATACAAGATGGTTGATGGGAACTTGGAGGTCACAGTTTTCAGACTCCTATACTTTCTACCCGATGGCAGGAGTGAAATGAGAGTGTGGCCACAATGGTGTGGGTTTTTGATGATGCTGGCTGCCTTTTTGAGGCATAGTTCCCTCTGGTGGTGGGGAGGTCAGTGTTGGAAAGTGTCCACCACTTCTTGTTATCTCTTTCATTCCTGGGCGCTTGAGTTGCCAAACTAGGCCGTGATGCAACCAGTCAAAATGCTCTCTACCGTACTCCTGTAGAAGTTCAATGGAGCATTCGTTGGCAAACTGAATCTTCTCCATCTCTGAAGGAAGTAGAGATGTTGATGGGGTTTCTACGTGGCTCCATCGATGTGCTTGGTCAAGGACAGATCTTCAGAGATAAATACAAAATGCTGGAGTAACTCAGCAGGACAGGCAGCATCTCTGGAGAGAAGGAATGGGTGAGGTTTTGGGCCGAGACCCTTCTTCAAATAACTAACCATGGCCTGCTCCCTTTATCATTGCTACCTTTCGGCATATCTTTCATTCATTATTCTTTATCTCTCTCTACATCATCGTCTAAATCTCTCGTTTCCCTATTCCTTGACTAGTCTGAAGAAGGGTCTCGACCCAAAACATCACCATTCCTTCTCTCCAGAGATGCTGCCTGTCCCGCTGAGTTACTCCAGATTTTTGTGTCTACCTTCGGTTCAAACCAGCATCTGCAGTTCCTTCGTACACAGATCATCAGAGATATGCACGCCCGGGAACGTGAAGTGGTTGACTCTCTCCACCGCCTCCCCATCGACGAGGACAGGGTCGAGGATCCTTGGCTGTCCTTGTCTAAAGTCAACCCTCAGCTCCTTGGTCTTCCTGATGTTGACCCAAAATGCTGGAGTAACTCAGCGGGTTAGGCAGTGTCCCCGGAGAAAAGGAATGCGTGACGCTCTGGGGCGCAACCCTTCTTTGGAGATCAAAGTTGTTGCTCTGGCACCATTCAATCAGCCGATCAATCTCTCCCTTATAATCCGACTCCGATTACCTATAATTCACCCAGCAATGGTGGTGTCGCCAGCAAATTTAAAGATGGAGTTGAAACAGTGCCCATGATCAACACCTTGACGTATGTGTTCTCATTATCCAAGTGGTCCAGTGCAGAGTGGGGAGCCAGTGAGATCGCATCTCATAGATCTACAGTGGCGGTAGACAAATTGTCACGTTTCCAGGTTCTTGCTAAGTTAGGAGTTGATACACGCCATATTCAACCCGTCAATGCCTTTCAGTCTGAAGAAGGGTCTCGACCCAAAACGTCATCCATTCCTTCAATCCAGAGACGCTGACTGTCCCACTGAGTTACTCCAGCATTTTGTGCCTCTCGGGGCACCACGGATATTAGTATCCTAATTAATGCTAAATTATGAACGGTATTATACTTACTTCTATTCACAAGGTCTGCAATTATGGTGCGGTATTAATGATATGGGGAGATGAATTGGTAGAACTAGAAATGGTCACTGTTAACGCGCTTCATGTTAATGACTGAATGTCTGGATCATTCCGACACAGTTCACGAACACTGTTGTGTTCAATAAATCCTTGGTGAAGTTCTCAGCCACGTATTATTAAGCTCTGGGTACCCAGGTAGTACGTTGACGGCTGGAATCTAATGAAGAATATTCAGATGTATGTGTATGATTGTAAAATCAATTACAAACAGGTTATTCTTACTGCTACCGAAAAACTTGTCCATGTCTTTGTTCCTTCCAGGATCAATGGTTCGAATTTACTTCTGGCCAGACGCCCATATTATTCCTACAATAACCCTGCACTCATCCAAAATATTATACCTCTTCACACCATTCACGCTTCACCTCTGTTCTTAATTCTCTATTCAAATCTCATCGAGCTTATTTATCTTTAGCAACCTTCTCCATCTCCACGACCCTCCACAAGCTCTGCCCCCTTCCCATTCTGTTCCCTGGTGCTTTCTTTACTTTACTTTGCCTTAGAGATACAGCACAGAAAGAGGCCATTCGGGCCACCAAGTCCGTGCCGACCAGCGACCACCCCGTACACTAGCACTATCCTACAAACCTGCACGTCTTTGGTGTGTGGGAGGTAACCGGAGAAAACCCATGCCGTCACAGGGAGAAGGTACAAACTTCATACAGACGGCACCCGTAGTCAGGATTGAACCCGGGTCCCTGGTGCTGTAAGCAACGACTACCACTGTGCTACCGTGCCACCTCTTTCTTCCTCTCTGCAAAGGGAAATCATACTTTCTGCTGTTTGGGTCCGCACTTCTTGCATCCCCTTTTCATTCACCTCTCTGATCTTTCCTGTTCTTGAATGTCCTCAAAGTCTTTGTCTTTCATGCCACCCATCCCCAGCATATACAATGATGCCAATAATGTTTGTGCAAAGAGCTCTGAGATGTTTCCACCAAATTACAGTGTGATATGCTTCTGGACTGCTGAGTCCAAATGAGAGGTTTAAATAGTTAATGCATAGAATAACAGGCAACGGAAGTGGAGGCAAATCAAGAACCTTTTCGAAGGCAGGGATAGATAGATTCTGGATTAGTGTGGGTGTCAGTCAGGGGCTATGGGGAGGAGGCAGGAGAATGGAGTTGAGAGGGAAAGAGAGATCGGCCATGATTGAATGCGGAGTTGACTTGATGGCCCGAATGGTCTAGTTCTGCTCCTATCACTTATGAAGTTAAAAAAAAAGAGATATCTACAAGTGAGTTGGAGGCTAACATTAAATCAAATTGAAAAGTGGAGATAGTTGAAATATAGAATAATGGATATCTTCGAGGAGTGTACATAGTGTGTATATAGGATGACAGAAACACGAGAGTGAATTGCTGTCCAGAATCTAATTGAAGGATGAGATTGGTTTATATATGGTAGAGTGGGCGACTGAGAGTGAGATTTAATCGCGGGTTTGAATGAAATCAAAACTTGGAAGACTGAGTTGTGAGCAGATTATAACAGCCAACAGAAGCTCTCAATTAGATCATTGCCTTGAAACCTGTGTTATTTTACACTGTAACTTTCACAGGGTAGTTTAACTCTTCTTTTGGTTGGCAGCTAGCTGAAGCTGCCTCTAAACTTCCTTGAGATAAGGGTGATGATGTCTTCCTTCAAGCTTTATGGATTTTTTTTAGTTTAGTTTAGTTTAGTTTAGTTTAGTTTAGTTTAGTTTAGCGATACAGAGTGGAAACAGGCCCTTCAGCCCACCAAGTCCGTGCCGACCAACAATCATCCATTACACTAGCACACCTGGGCCAATTTACAATTTTACCGAAGCTAATCAACCTACAAACCTGAACGTATTTGGAGTGTGGGAAGAAACCGGAGCACCCAGAGAAAACCCTCGCGGTCGCAGGGAGAACGTGCAAACTCCATACAAAGAGCACCCATGTCAGGATCAAACCTGGGTGTCTCGCGCTGAAAGACAACAACTCTACCACTGAATCAATGTACCGTAGAGAGAGGTTGGATTCTGTTTCTGCGGTGGTTTGTATCATATCGTATCATAGGCGGCACGGTAGCGCAGCGGTAGAGTTGCTGCTTTACAGCGAATGCAGCGCCGGAGACTCAGGTTCGATCCTGACTACGGGTGCTGCACTGTAAGGAGTTTGTACGTTCTCCCCTACAGGTTAACCTACAGGTATGTAGGTTAATTGGCTTGGTAAATTAAACAAGTACTTTGTGTCTTCATATCATATCATATCATATCATATATATACAGCCGGAAACAGGCCTTTTCGGCCCTCCAAGTCCGTGCCGCCCAGTGATCCCCGTACATTAACACTATCCTACACCCACTAGGGACAATTTTTACATTTACCCAGCCAATTAACCTACATACCTGTACGTCTTTGGAGTGTGGGAGGAAACCGAAGATCTCGGAGAAAACCCACGCAGGTCACGGGGAGAACGTACAAACTCCTTACAGTGCAGCACCCGTAGTCAGGATCGAACCTGAGTCTCCGGCGCTGCATTCGCTGTAAAGCAGCAACTCTACCGCTGCGCTACCGTGCCGCCCAATTATCTCTGACCAGTATTTTGAATTCTTGACTCATATATAATGGATAATAAACATTGTTGTTTGTGGAAAGTACTAATTGACTGTGCCACATTCCCAAAGCACATCTCTTGGAGCTGAACAACCTACTGACGATATCCTACCAATCTCTTCAGTAGCTTCAATTCTTCCAGGGCCAAGGCGTCTAGTTTAGTTAATACGTTTAATGTATTTTACATTGTTATGCTCTGTGTCCTTCATACAGTATGAAGTATTTACCACGATGCAGGGGCGGCACAGTGACGCAGCGGTAGAGTTGCTGCCTTACAGCACCAGAGACCCGGGTTCGATTCTGACTATGGGTGCTGTCTGTATGGAGTTTGTATGTTCTCCTTGTGACCTGCGTGGGTTTTTACCAGATTCTGCAGTTATCCTCCCACACTCCAAAGACGTACAGGTTTGTAGTTTAATTGGCCTCGGTAAAAATTGTGCATTATAAATTGTCCCCAGTGTGTAGGATAGTGTTAGTGTTGGGGGTGATCGCTGGAATTGGAATGAAGGGCTGAATGTCGTACGATCCTTTAATTCTCTCCCTAGTTTGACATTAGCATGGACTTCCCACCACAAAGGTTTAGTGTCAGTGGGACTGGAGTAGGGTTGCCAAATTCCTCACTCCCAAATAAGGGACAATGGGTGACATCACCACCCCGCGCCCCACGTGACCTCACCCAGATAGCGGCCACATGCTCCCTTTTCACCAATGGCGGCCGCCCGGGCCGGGAGGCGGGTTGCTATGCAACCTCCGTTAGGTGTTGCCTGGGCCTACACTGTCTGGGACTGCTGCGGCCCCTGGGCTACAGTGTCCGGGCATACATTGTCCGGGCCTACAGTGTCCGGGCCTACAGTGTCCGGGCATACATTGTCCAGGCCTACAGTGTCCGGGCCTACAGTGTCCGGGCCTACAGTGTCCGGGCCTACAGTGTCCGGGCCTACAGTGTCCGGGCCTACAGTGTCCGGGCCTACAGTGTCCGGGCCTACAGTGTCCGGGCCTACAGTGTCCGGGCCTACAGTGTCCGGGCCTACAGTGTCCGGGCCTACAGTGTCCGGGCCTACAGTGTCCGGGCCTACAGTGTCCGGGCCTACAGAGTCCGGGCCTACAGTGTCCGGGCCTACAGTGTCCGGGCCTACAGTGTCCGGGCCTACAGTGTCCGGGCCTACAGTGTCCGGGCCTACAGTGTCCGGGCCTACAGTGTCCGGGCCTACAGTGTCCGGGCCTACAGTGTCCGGGCCTACAGTGTCCGGGCCTACAGTGTCCGGGCCTACAGTGTCCGGGCCTACAGCGCCGTCTGGGCCTAATACGGGACAAGGGCGGTCCCGAACGGGACAAACCAATTCAGCCCAAAATACGGGTTGTACCGGCTAATACGGGACAGTTGGCAACCCTGGACTGGAGCCACCAAATTGCTCAGGTGCTTTCATCATAGTGTCTCTACCCACAGCGAGCAAGGTCAACATAAATTACTTTAGCCCCTAGAACCGTCTCATGGGAAACACAGAACCACAACCCTGGGCTATCAGGCACTCCTCCCCTGGCTTTGCAGGGAGGGTGAGGGGGCCTGGATCCGCTGTCCCTAGAGGGGGCCTCGCCTGTAGGAGACAATGCAGACAGATGGTCTGGGGAAGAGAGAAAATCAGAATCATCCCATTCCTTGCCAAAACAACAAACAAGCAACTCTTTGATACGCAGCGTGTAGGATATAATTCAGAACAGAGGTATGCAAAAGAGCATCGATCAAACTTCTGGATAAATATAAGACCTGGTGGATTTCTTCTATGGGTTTTGGAAGAGAGAGAGAGAGAGAGAGAGAGGGGGGGGGGAAGAGGGAGAGAGAGGGAGAGAGAGGGAGAGAGAGGGAGAGAGAGGGAGAGAGAGGGAGAGAGAGGGAGAGAGAGGGAGAGAGAGGGAGAGAGAGGGAGAGAGAGGGAGAGAGAGGGAGAGAGAGGGAGAGAGAGGGAGAGAGAGGGAGAGAGAGGGAGAGAGAGGGAGAGAGAGGGAGAGAGAGGGAGAGAGAGGGAGAGAGAGAGAGAGAGATGCAGGGAGAGATATTGAGAGAAGCAGTGAATGGGACAGAGAGAGAGACAGACAGAGGCTACACGAGAGTCAGAAAGACAGACAGACAGGGAGGGAGAGAGAGAGAGAGGTGCAGAGAGAGAGAGAGAGACAGAGAAAAACATGTTGTCCTTTGCTGATGGCAAAAAGCAGCAAGAGGAAAATGTTGCTGTCTGTCTGGCCAGCAGGTGTAATCTGAGTTATACATCTTCCTTATGGTACAAGGCCGAAGATGAAAACAATCATGCGTATGTTTCAAAGTTCATGAAATAGCAAACTCAAGCCATTGCTCCTTAACTGATGGGTCAAATGAGGGGTCACCATTAAGCACTTCCAGGTCAGGCCTACAGTCGGGGTTTGCATCCACTGTAGTATTCCGCCTTTTCTCTTTCAACCCCTAGTGTTTAGGCCCCTAGAGTTGATTGGCCACTTTGTGTTGTTTTCTATCTCTGAGAAGAGGCCCCATCACCGTTCTTTGGTGAGATGTTTGTTCATTCAGCCTCGGTCTCAGAGCCCAGCTGCTGGGAAGAGTCGAGGCCAAGAGTGTTTAATTGTCGTATATGTACTGACAATGGAACAATTAAGTTCTTACTTGCCGCAGCTCAACAGGCCTCACTGTCAGTTACTGTTAACGCAATAGTCAAGAGTGTTTTATTGCCATATGTCCCAGATAGAAAAACTAAACTCATACTTGCAGCAGCACAACGGAATATGTAAACATAGCACACTGTAAACAAATATAATAAACGGGAGAGAAAAAAATGTTCAGTGTGTGTATACACGCACTCACAAATACACATATATATAGATCTATATATATATATACACACACACACACACACACACACACACACACACACACACACACACACACACACACACACACACACACACACACACACACACACATGCACACGTACACACACACACACGTACACACACGTACACACTCACACGCATACACACACACACGTACACACACACACACACATACACACACACACACACACACACACACACACGCGCGTACACACAACAAATAAACAACAATAACATGGAGTATAATAATCAAGAATACACTAAATGAATAACTGAGAGACCAGGTAACTGCTGTAAAATGGTGCAAAGACCAGTCCAAAGTGCAGCCAACGACATAGTCCGTAGAAGTTCATAGTTGTTGAGGTTAGTGTTGTGTAGCTATTTTTGAACCTGGTGGTCATGCTTTTGGTTTAGTTTAGTTTATTGTCACGTGTGCCGAGTGAGATACAGTGAAAGGCTTTTTTTTGTGGCCTGCCATCCAGTCGGCTGAAAGACTGTACTCCCGTGACTCCCTCCCGATGCTGGAGTGAAGTGAGAGTGTGGGCCTTTGCCGATGCTGCCTGCCATTGTGAGGCACTGGTGGAGAACAGTTTGCATTGATAGGTCTTTGTGCCAGCTGGCACATTCAGGAATGTTTCTAATACATCAGTGACGCGTGTTTGACATCTAGCCAGATCAGATCTGTTCAACTCTGGATATTCTTCCCTTCTTAGTCCATAGGCTGATGGGCTTACAATATTAACCTTCTAAATCAGTTTAGAGATTAAGAGCAAATGGACAAACAATGGGCAAATTGTGCCCATTTGATGTGTTCACCTTTTGGCTGGGCGCAGGTACATGTTTAGTTACTCTCGACTCGAAACGTCGCTCATTCCTTCTCTCCTGAGATGCTGCCTGACCTGCTGAGTTACTCCAGCATTTTGTGAATAAATACCTTCATTGTAACCTTCTCTCTCTCCCCCACACAGCCTGTTTGTGATCCTTTCATCTTCTGTCGAGCTGTTCTATGAATGCGATATTTGAGTCGACCATTTGCAAATGCTTCAGGCGCTCGGTAGCCGAGGTGAGAAGGTGGGATGTTTTGACCCTTTGGCACTCACCAAGTGCCTGGCAGGAGTTTAGTCATCGGAGAACGGGTATGGAATAAATCCGTTGTCCGATTAACAGTTGCTACGATCATTGACAAACTGCTCTTGAACCCAGGCCTCACAAAATGCTGGAGGAACTCAGTGGGTCTGGCAGCGTCTCAGGAGAGAAGGAATGGGTGACGTTTCAGGTCGAGACCCTTTCTTCAGACCGAAGAAGGGTCTTGACCCGAAACGTCACCCATTCATTCTCTCCTGAGATGCTGCCTGACCCGCTGAGTTACTCCAGCATTTTGTGACACCTTCGATTTGTACCAGCATCGGCAGTTATTTTCCTATTGAACCTGGGCCTGGTCTGTGCCTCTACTTCCTCTCACAGTGAAGGGCGAGTACAGATGGTCACAGATGGATGGAGATGGCTTTTATTACTTGGATGGGTGAAGCACTCAAACAGAATGTACAAAACAGCAATGATTTCTCTTCGTGAGTCCAGCATCTCTGACGAATGCAACCTCCGATAACATCGACGCTGTAGTAAATGGCAAAATTCATGGGATGGAAAGAGAGAAAAGGTTATAGAAACATAGAAACATAGAAAATAGGTGCAGGAGGAGGCTATTTGGCCCTTCGAGTCAGCACCGCCATTCGTTGTGATCGTGGCTTCTCAGCCACAATCAGTAACCCGTGCCTGCCTTCTCCCCATATCCCTTGATTCCGCTAGCCCCTAGAGCTCTATCTAACTTTTAAATTCATCCAGTGATTTGGCCTCCACTGCCCTCTGCGGCAGAGAATTCCACAAATTCACACCTCTCTGGGTGAAAAAGTTTCTTCTCACCTCAGTTTTAAATGGCCTCCCCTTTATTCTTAGACTGTGGTCCAGTATTTTACATAATATTCTTATTAATATGTTCTGGTGTTTTACACTGTTTGGGTTTGGGTATATTATTGTCACGTGTACCGAGGTACAGTGAAAAGCTTTTGTTTGCGTGCCGCCCTATTAAATCAGACACTGCTATACATGAATACAATCAAGCCAAACACAAGTACTACAGGCAGAGGGAAGAGGAAGATATAGAGTGCAGAATATAGTACTCGGTATTCCGTGTCTTCCACAGAGGGGAAGAAGCTGATCCCTTGTGTGGTGCTGTGCGTTGTTAAGCTTCTGTGTCCTCTTCCCAACCCTTCATTCACACAGAAAATAAAAGACTCCATCAGTTAAGGGCAGTTCGAGCTTACACCAAAGATAAGTTCACGCCATGGCTGAAAATGAATTGGCCCCGTGGTGTGTTGGCGATCTTGCCATGGATGGAAGGGGCATGGGCAAGAACTGCAGACGCATCACCAATGCACCACTGTAAGTTCACAAGTTAGAGGAGTAGAATTAGGCCATTCGGCCCATCGAGTCTACTCCGCCATTCAATCATGGCTGATCTCTGCCCCCTAATCCCACTTTCCTGCCTTCTCCCCATAAGCCCTGACACCCGTTCCAATCAAGAATTTGTCTATCTCTTGCCTTTAAAATATCCACTGATAGCCTCCACAGGTCTCTGTGGCAATGAGCTCCACAGATTCACTTTAAAGATGTTCCTCCCCACCTCCTTTCTAAAAGAGCGCCCTTTAATTCTGAGGCTATGACCTCTGGTCCTAGACTCTCCCACCAGTGGAAACATCCTCTCCACATCCACTCTATCCATGCCTTTCATTACTCTGTAAGTCTCATAGATACATAGATACATAGACAATAGGTGCAGGAGGAGGCCGTTCGGCCCTTCAAGCCAGCATCACCATTCACTGTGATCATGGCTGAGGATCATCCACAATCAGTACCCCGTTCTTGCCTTCTCCCCATATCACTTGAATCCCCTAGCACTAAGAGTATCTATCTAACTCTCTTTTGAATGCATCCAGTGAATCGGCTGCCACTGCCCTCTGAGGCAGAAAATTCCACAGATTCACAACTCTCTGTGTGAAAATGTCTTTCCTCATCTCAGTTCTAAGTGGCCTACCCCTTATTCTTAAACGGCGGCCCCTGGTTCTGGACGCCCCCAACATGGTGAACATGTTCCCTGCATCTAGCGTTGCAATGAGGTCCCCCCCTCAATCTTCTAAACTCCAGTGAGTGGAGGCCCACCGCTGTCAAGTGCTCAGCGTATGAGCGAGTCGATATGAGTAAGCAAGTCGGAGAAAAACCAAAACCGGCATTAGCAAGAAAAAAAGTACCAATTTGCTTGAATACTTGGTTTTTAATTTATCACAGATGTGGGAGAAACAGCTTGTTTGAGTACGCAAGGCTGCTAGATGTTGGAGCACATCTGCTGAATACATCGTAGAGCTGACAACCCAAAATGCTCGACTATATTAAAGCTGGGCATAAATTTATTGTAAACCAGACGTCATTTTAACTACCACAGGGTAAGCACACAGTTATTTGCAAACTGCCACCCTTCAGCCTTAATGACTATACAATTATTATCAAATGTGTTTTCTCAAATGTCTGTGAATCCATCTTCTTTATGCAGCTGCTGAACTGACCAAAGCTATCCCGTAAAACATCAGTGAGTCTTTCCCTTTGTTGTTTGTGATGCAGTTTGTCTGATTGATGAGTTGTGTACCTCAGCCAGGGACAGTGTGCACGGGGAAGATAGCTGACTCACTGAATGAGAACGTGATATCAGAAGGCTGCCTGCAGTCGTATCTGACATTTTCCCTTTTACTTAATTGACAATCCCTGCATCTCCAAGAGACTCGGGCTCGGAATACATCAAAGCTGCAGGAAATGGCAAAAGTCGCAGGAGGCACGGCGTGGGAAATGTTCCCCGTGCTTGGGCATTTGACAAATATAGTTCTTGGTTACAAGGTGACAAAATCTGCGTGTGGATGTGTGTGTGTGTGTGTGGATGTGGTTGTGTGTGTGGATGTGCGTGTGTTTTTGTGCACGTGTGTGTGTGTGTGGATGTGTGTGTGTGGATGTGTTCATGAGTGTGGGTGTGTGTGGATGTGTCCGTGTGTGTGGTGTGTGTGTATGGATATGTGCATGTGTGAGTGTGGATGTGTGTGTGTGGGTGGGTATGTGTGTGTGTGAATGTGTGGATGTGTGTTGATGTGCATGTGGGTGTGTATATGTGGATGTGTGCATGAGTGTGTGTGGGTGTGTTGATGTGTGTGTGTGTGTGTGGATGTATGTGTGTGTGTGGGTGTGGATGTGTGTGTATGGATGTGTGCATGGATGTGTGTGTGGGTGTGTGTGGGTGTGTGTGGGTGTGTGGATGTGTGTGAATATGTTTGTGTGTGGTGTGTGTGTATGCACGAGTGTGTGTGTGCGAGTGTGTGTGTGTGGATGTGTGTGTGTGGGGGTGTGGATGTATGTGAACGGATGTGTGCATGAATATGTGTGTGGGTTTGTATGTGTGTGTGTGTGTGGGTGTGTGGAAGTGTGTGAATATGTTTGTGTGTGGTGTGTGTGCGCGCGAGTGTGTGTGCGCGAGTGTGTGGGTTTGTGTGGATGTGTGTGTGTGGGTGTGTGGATGTGTGTGAATATGTTTGTGTGTGTGTGTGCGTGCGAGTGTGTGTTTGTGTGTTTGTATGTGGGTGGGTGTTTGTGCCTGTGTGGCTGGATATGTGAGCATGTATGTGTGAATGGAGGGAGCAGAAGATGACTATACCTGTTTATGAGTATATGCATGTTTCTGTGCAGCGTGTATGTTGCATTGTTTGTGTACACACGTATGTTTGTGTGTACCACTGTCTGAAAAATCTGTTTGGTGTTTGTATGACTCTGTAAATGTGCACATACCCGTAAGTTTGTTTATATGTGTGTTTATATCAGTGTTCATATTTGACTGTGTGCATGTATGTTTGTCTGTTGGTGTATATGTTTGGGTGAGGGCACATGCAAATATTTTTGTTGCATTTTCTCTAGTTTCATAGTCATTATTACTGTTGGTCCACGGCACTTAAATGAACACACAAATAACTAGATGCGGGAATCTTGAACGCAAAGTGCTGGAGTAACTCAGCCGGTCAGGTAGCATCTGTGGAGGGGATGGACAGGTGACATTTTGGGTCAGGACCCTTCTTTAGACTGATTGGAATGGGGGAAGAAGAGGGGGGGGGGGGAGGGAGAAAGCTGGAAAAGAGGTGGGGTGGAACAAAGCCACCTCTTCCGCAGCCAACAATGGACCATTGTGGGCTCCACATTTCCTTGGTTCATCAGTGCCGGCTCTAATTTGTTCTGAACCTTTTCAAACCTCTAATTTCTTTTCCGCCCTGATTCTGAGTCGGAAGAGGGGCCTCGAACCCGAAACATCTCCTATTCCTTTTCTCCAGAGATGCTGCCTGACCCGCTGTGTTACTCCAGCACGTTTGTGTCCTTTTGTGTAAACTGGCATTCACAGTTCCTCGTTTGCACCTTCTGCTTGGTCACCAAACGCTGCCGACAGTGAATTCCAGCATTTTCCCTGCGACTGATGTTCGGATAACTAATTCCACCCATTCTCCTTTGTCGAGCAGCAGCGTTCGATTTGCAACAGGCATATTGTGTTTACAAAGGCGCACTGCAATTATGCAAACTGGTACCCCACACATTTATTTTGCTTGCTAATGGTCCAATCTTTGCCCAGTAAGAGTGATCCAAATTGCTCTGGGCACAGCCCCAAGTAAAAATCACCCCTTGTAATATGCGTAAATCATCCCAGTGCCACCCACAGCTGGCATTTAATTATGCATTTTATGCAGCCCTTTTCCAATCCTTTTTGTTTCATGATGAATCTTTAAGTGCCAAAGTAGCTACACTTACGTTTCCAGCATTAAACTATGAACGTTTGACAAATGCTTTCTGACAAGTAATGGAGGCACACCCACCGTGCTATGCGTTGCGATACAAACTTGGGATATTGCCCACACCGAGATACTGACTCCCCAGAAGGAGACCACTCTTGGCCCATCGAGCCTCTCCTTGCATTCGCGCAGAGCCTGATCTGCAGGGCCCGCGCTCCGGCTTCCCTCCACACAGATCCTCGTAAACCGATCAAAGACCTCAAGGGCCGGCCTCTGTCTTTGCGTTCCTTCTGACGCGAGTGAAGGTGAAACCCATAAAGAGATGACAGAATAATGGGAATGTAATTTACACGGGAATAAGCCCAGATGCTCTATGATGGTGATTGTGGTCTGCATTGCGTAACGGTGTGAGAAATGGAACGATAGAACGTAGGACAGTACAGCACGGGAACAGGCCCTTCAGCCCACAATCTCTGTGCTAAATATAATGCTAAAGATAAACTGATCTCATCTGCCTGCAGGTGACCCATATCGTTCCATTCCCTGCACACCCATTTTCCTATTGATATGCTTCTTAAACACCGTATTATTTCCGTATTCCCGTAATCCAAGCATTTATTTTGAGAGGACTGCAATACAAAAACAGGGATATAATGCTGGGGTTTTATAAGGCGCTGGTCAGACCACGTTTGGAGTATTGTGAGCAAGGGTGTGCTGGGTCTGGAGAGGGTCCAGGGCAGGTTTACGAGAATGATCCCAGGAATTAATGAGTTAGCATACGATGAGCATCTGATGGAACTGGGGCTCTGCAGTTGTGAATCTGTGGAATTCTCTGCCACAGAAGGCAGTGGAGGCCAATTCACTGGGTGTATTCAAGAGAGAGAGTTGGATATAGCTCTTAGGGCTAACGGAATCGAGGGGTATGGGGAGAAAGCAGGCACGAGCTACTGATTATGAATGATCAGCCATGATCATATTGAAAGGCGGTGCTGGCTCGAAGGGCCGAATGGCCTACTCCTGTTTCTATGCTTCTCTATGTTACTCGTTGGAGTTTAGAAGGACGAGGGGGGACTTCATTGAAACTTACTGAATAGTGAAAGGCCTGGATAGAGTGGATTTGGAGAGGATTTTTCCACTGGTGGGAGAGTCTATGACCAGAGGGCACAGCCTCAGAATTAAAGGACGTTCCTTTAGGAAGGAGATGAAGAGGAATTTCTTTAGTCAGAGGGAGGTGAATCTGTGGAATTCATTGCAACAGAAGGCTCTGGAGAACCTAAATCAACGAATATTTTTCACGGCAGAGATAGATAGATTCTTGATTAGTACTGGTGTCAGGGGTTATGGGGAGAAGGGGGTTAAGAGGGGAAGATAGATCAGCCAGAATTGAATGGAGTTGATGGGCCGAATGGCCTAATTCTGCTCCAATAACTGATGAACTTGTGAATTACTGTGTCTGCATTCACCAGTGCTCCTGACAGAGTGTTTCGGCCATCCACCACCCTCTGTGTAAAAGAATCTGCCCCACACATTCCCAGGAGATGGTGGCCCGGCCCCTTGTGCCTGCTCTGCTCTTCAAAAAGACCACAGGTGATCTTTTATCCCCGCACAACTTTCCTGCACTAACCCGATATCCCCTGATTCATTTAATGTCCAAAAACCCATTAATCTCTGTCTTGAATGCACTCAGCAACCGAGTTTTCTCGGCCCTCTTGGGTGGAGAATTCCAAAAGAGGCTCTGTCTTCCTCCACTCTGCACTAAATGGCTGATCCATTATACGGAGACGATGACGTTTGGTTCCAAACTCCCCAGTCAGGGGAAAGCGTCGAGTTTGCATCGTTTCTGTCAAAGCTCTTATAGTGATTCCGTCTCTTTGTATTCAAGGGAGAGCTGGATTTGGCTCTTAGGGCTAACGGAATCGAGGGATATGGGGAGAAAGCAGGAACGGGGCACTGATTTTGGATGATCAGCCGTGATCATATTGGACGGCGGTGCTGGCTCGAAGGGCCGAATGTCCTACTCCTGCACCTGTTTTCTATGTTTCTACATTTCTATTTCAATGAGGTCACCTCCCCTTCTTCTAAACTTCAGGGTAACATCGTTTCTGTCTGCCTAATCACTCAGCATGTAAGAGCTACAATCAGCTTGTCCAACCTTTGACTGAGCTCCTCCCATCACAAGCACATCCTGCTTGAGATTGGGAGACCACGTCATTTTACTTTTTTTCAAGATAGAACAGCATCTTCACCCCCCCCCCCCGAGTCCATGCCGACAATCGATCACCCGTTCACCCAAGATCTGTGTCAACTCACTGTCTCATCCACTCCCTACACACTCGGGGCAATTTACAGAGGCTAATCCCCTGAGATATCACGTCAGCAAGGCTGACTTGATAGACACCACAAAATGCTGGAGTGACTCAGTGGGACACGAGTGCTGGAGTGACTCAGCGTTAGTGGGAACGAGTGACGTTTCGGGTCGAGACCCTTCTTCAGCCTGAGCTTTGCCACCGTTATGCAAGAGACGGAGGAGATATAAAACGAGCACTTCTCATATGAGAATACTTCTTTTCCGCCTGTATTTTGGATGTGAGAACCGTACTGGATCACCAGGAGAAAACCCACCCAATCACAAACTCCACACAGACTGCCCCCGAGGTCGGGATGGAACCCGGGTCTCTTGTGCTGTGAGGCAGCAGCTCTAACAGCTGCACCACAGTACAATATATTCCAGATATAATCTCACAGGGGCTCTGCAAAAGTGCAACAAGGCGTCCTTGCTCAGGCACGCAATTCCACTTACAATAAAGGGCATTTGTTTGCTCAACGTGTCTGTCGAAGAAGGGTCTCGGCCCGAAACATCACCCATCCTTTTTCTCTAGAGATGCTGCCCGACCCCGCTGAGTTACTCCAGCACTTTGTGTGCCTATCTCTGCCTGTTAATTGTCAGTGTACAAGCAAGCCCTCCGATCTCATGCTCCTGTGAGAGTTAACGGAAAGGCTGACAAGTTTGGGGAACCCTGGTTCACGAGACACAGCGAGGCGCTGGTCTGGAGAAAGAAGGACGCATGTGTCAGATTTAGGCTGTCGGGCTGAAGCAAATCCCTCTGAGCACTAGGAGTGCAGGAGTACGCTTGAGAAAACAATCAGGAGGGCAAAAGGAAGACGCAAAATGGAACTGGCAGGCAGGCTAAGGGAAGATTGTCGGAGATTCTACAGGTATAATAAGAGGAAAAGGGTGGCCGGGGAAAGAATAAGGCCCACTAAAGATCAGCATGGTTGTCTTGGAGTCTGAAGAAGGGTCTCGACCCGATGTTTCACCCATGCCTTCTCTCCTGAGATGCTGCCTGACCCGCTGAGTAACTCCAGCATCTTGTCTTTGTGGAGTCACAAAGAATGAGGAGATATAAAATGAAGCATTCTCAGCTGAGACGACTTCCCATTTGACGGAGAAGCAAAATGGTGGAAGTTAAGGAAATGATGCAGTGGAGTCACGATATCCTAGAACATATACAAATTACCAAAGAGATATTGGTGATTCTAAAGTGCATTAAGGTGGATAAATCCCCAGGGCCTGACCAAGTTCATCCCTGGACCTTGCGGAAAGTGAGGAAGGAAATTGCAAAGTCCCTCGCAGAGGTATTTGCATCACCTTTAGCTACAGATAAAGCTCTGGAAGACTGGACACTGGCTAATATTGTGCCATTATTCAAGGAAGGCAGCAAGGTCAAACCAGGAAACTACAGGCCGGGAAGCCTGACATCAGTGGAGGGAAAGTTGTTGGAGAGGATTCTCAAGGACAGGATCTACTAACATTTGAATAGGCATGGATTAATTAGGAATGGTTAGCGTGACGTTATATGTGTGGAGTTCGCCAAGAGGATTGACAATGGCAGGGCAGTGGGCATTTAGCAAGCACATTTTCTTTTTTCTTTCAAGGTGGACGACCTCACATTTTTCCATCTTTTGTTCCACCAGCCAAGTTCTTGCCCATTCACACAGCTTGTCGATATTCCCGAAGGTCTCTTTATATTCTCTGCACAGCCCAGCCCAGTCTTTCATCATCTTGTTACATCTGACATTTTGCCTTGAGATCCTCTATTCCTCACTCCCTCATGAGCTGATCCAACTTCCCCTTCAATGCATCAATATTATTCAACCCGACTGTTGGTTACAGTAGCAAGTTCCACAATCTGTGGTGTGCAGGGAATTCTGGGGTGCGATAACAAGGCGTACAGAAAGTATGTTGACTTCTCCAACTTTAGATAGTTCCTCTGTCCCTCTCTTCCCCTCCCCCTTCCCAGTTCTCCCTCTATCTTCCTGTCTCCACCTATATCCTTCCTTTGTCCCGCCCCCCATGACATCAGTCTGAAGAAGGGTCTCGACCCGAAACGTCACCCATTCCTTCTCTCCTGAGATGCTGCCTGACCTGCTCAGTTACTCCAGTATTTTGTGAATAGATGCAGGTGAGGTAAGTAATTTTCAGTTTAGTTTAGTTTAGAGTCCGCACTGACCAGTGAATCTGCACATTAACACTATCCTAAACACACTAGGGACAATTTATAATTTATATTCATACCAAGCCAATTTACCTGAAAACCCGTACGCCTTTGGAGTGTGGGAGGAAACCAAAGATCTCGGAGCAAACCCACGCAGGTCACGGGGAGAACGTACAAACTCTGTACAGATAATCACCCATGGTCAGGATCGAACCCGGGTCCCTGGCTCTGTAAGGCAGTAACTCAACGGGACAGGCAGCAAAGCTGGAGGAAAGGAATAGGTGATGTTTTGGGTCAAGACCATTCTTGAGACTGAGAGTCAGGGCAGAGGGAAAGGAGAGATATGGAAAGGAATGGTTGAAACTGACCCAGTGAAACCTCTGGGGACTTGCAGTTGGAGCCAGGGCAATTCAAGCAAGGCTCCACTGAAAGTGACCCCTGCAACAATCCAGATCATACAATGCATGTGGCTGAACAGCAGCAGGAGTTAAACATAGAAACATAGAAAATAGATGCAGGAGTCAGCCCTTCGAGCCATTCAATATGATCATGGCTGATCATCCAGAATCAGTACCCTGTTCCTGCTTTCTCCCCAAATCCCTTGATCCCGTTAGCCCTAAGAGCTGTATCTAACTCTCTCTGGAATACATCAAGGAGTAGCATTGAAGGAAGAAGCAAAGAGGTTTTGGAAAGGTAATCCTGAGTTTGGACCCTTGGCATTTGGAAAATTCAGGCATCATTGAGTCATAGAGTGAAACATTGAAACATTCACATTGAATGGTGGTGCTGGCTCGAAGGGCCGAATGGCCTACTCCTGCACCTATTGTCTATTGTCTATTGCCCACACCGAGCAAAATGTCCCAGCTACGCTAGCTCCATCTGCTCGCGTTTGGCCCCTATCCCTCCAAACCTGTTCTGCCCATGTACCTGTCTTAACTGGTTCATAAACGTTGGGATAGTCCCAGCATCAAGTACCTCCTCTGGCAGCTTGTTCCATACACCCACCACCCTTAGTGTGAAAACGTTACCCCTCAGATTGCTATTGAATCGTTTCCCCTTCACCTTAAATGGAATGGAAAATTCAATTCACCTTCAATGGAAGAGAAATTTGTATCAGGTCTGCTTAAGTTCCCAGAACTGCCTGGACTGGGTAAACTGCGCAGGTTGGGTATTTTCATACGACAAATATTTTATTCCTACTTTATTATTCAGGCTCAATTAAGCCGAATGAACCGCGTCCCCCAAGCAGTTACTGTGTAATTCAGTGCTCTGCACGGAACGACTGCCAAGAGTTAGTTGAATCTCAACGCTCTGACTCTGGGTCAGTGGATCAGGCTCTGGAGATTGTACCCCCTCCTCTCTGCTGATCATTAGTACACATCCATTTTCATCAATCCAACCCCTCAAAACCATGCAAACAGAAGGAACAGTGCCTCGTATAGCGCTTGGTTACCTTACAACCTCACTGCACGAACATTGAATTCTCCAGTTTCAGGTAATTAACCTACAAACAACCCCCCCCACCACCTTTCTTTTTGTTTAACCACCTTCCTCCTCTCTTCCCTGTGACCCGATTTGAGACTCGCCTATTTCTCCCCTTCCCCCTTGCCTTCCAAACCTCTGGTTTCACAATGCTCATCTCTTCTATCTTTATTTCACGCTGTATGTCGCTTCACCGCTGGCCTTTGTCCAGCTATCTGCCTATCAAAACCCCCCCTTCATCTATATCCACCTATCACTCACCGGGCTTTACCCTGCGCCCAACCTCTCTTCCAGCTTTCTGACGAAAGGTTCCGACCTGAAACATCATCTGCCCTTGTTCTCCAGGGATGATGCCTGGCCCATTGAGATACAAGAGCACTTTGAGTCCGTTTTTTCCCCCTCAAACCATCATGGTAAGAATTGATCATTAGTCCAGACGTCTGGATTGCAAATGCAGAAACATAACAGCTAGAACTTAATTCTCGTTGTGTTTTGGCACCCGTTGACATCCAGCAGGTGACATCTTCTCAGGACATGTGTGAAACAGCCAGCTATCTATCGCTCAATACCTCTCCTCCACATTTCCTGTTGCCAGTCCGTCTCCTTCCTTGGTTTGTCCTGCTTGCTCATCTCACTATGATGAAGGTCTGAGGTGAATAAAATGAGACGTTCAGATGCGACTCTACTGAAACCTTCTCGAGGTGACCTCAGGTATATTCAATGCAGGGTATTCAGCAGTAGAGCCATTGATGAAACATTTGCTGTAAAGTTTAGGAATGCCGGCAGAAGGAATGCTTAAATGTGCCTGTATGGTTTCCCTGTAAAGTGCTTAAAATGCTTTAATATCCCTGTCTCCCTGTCTGATTCTTTGGGGCGGCACGGTGGCACGGTGGTAGAGTTGCCGCCTTACAGCGCTTGCAGCGCCAGAGACCCGGGTTTGATCCCGACCACGGGTGCTGTCTGTATGGAGATTGTACGTTCTCCCTGTGGGTTTTCTCCGAGATCTTCAGTTTCCTCCCACACTCCAAAAAGAATAACTCAGCTGGACAGACTGACATCTGTGGAGAGAAGGAACGGGCGATGTTTCGGGTCGAGACCCTTCTTCAGACTGGTATAAGTGTAAATTGGCCCTAGTGTGTGCAGGCTTGTGTTAGTGTGCGGGGATCGCTGGTCAGCGCAGATTCGGTGGGCCGAAGGGCCTTTTTCCGTGCTGCATCCCTAAACTAAACTAAACCAAAAGGTGGTCCCACATGGTGGAAGCCCACTTTAAGAGGAGAGCATAGATTGAGTGGAGCTTTTTTTCCCACCACAGGGTGTTCCTATTGAACAGATTTCTGCAGAAACACAGATGGTGTAATGGCAGCACTGATAATACTCTTGACCATCCATGGCAGAGTTACAGGAGACAGAAGGAATTGAGAGAAATGCCACAACTGGCAAACAACATGTGACTAAACCACGGGGATTTCTGGAGGCAATTTCAACAAGACATTAAGTAAAATTGAGATAATTAAACTCAGAAAGTCCATCGACTGACACAGGTCCAATGTGAAAGGAATAAGGGCCTGTGCTGCATAGAACAGAAGAAATGTTGTGAGATTATATATAAGAGAGAGAGAGAGAGAGAGAGAGAGAGAGAGAGAGAGAGAGAGAGAGAGAGAGAGAGAGAGAGAGATTTAAAGGGAAAGGGTGAAATAGAAAATTTGAAAGAGAAAGCGACTGACAAATAGACAATCAGAAAGAAATCGAGAGGGAGAATAATCAGGGCAGATGGAAACCAAGACTGACAGAACAGAGAGCAAAGAGAGACAAAAACTGCAACAGTCCTGCAGAAGAAGAATGATGGGCGGGAGAAAGATGGGGCAAAAGTGAATGAATCCCAAAGGACCCGAGTCATAGAGTCATACAGTTTGCAAGCAGGCCCTTCAGCCCAACTTGCCCATGCTGACCAAGTTACACCATCTACACCAGTCCCACCTGCCTGTGTTTGACCCATCTCCCTCCAGACTGTTAATGATGTTGGCTGGGGTGCATGGTACCTCTGACTAGGTACTTAGATCTTTACCGCCAGTGTGTGCTTTGAACTGATTGGGACCAGAGTATTGATGGTGAAAGGGTGAATTAAAAGGGCTGGAGTGCCAGAAGCTATGAGGTTGAGGGCCATGAAAGTATGACAAGGCCAGCTAGGTCTCTCCTGTGATACAAACAGTGGTGTCCACATTTGTAACTAGTCATATTAATGGGATAAGAATTGGCCTATTTGTCTGACACACAGTTATTCTAACGGACCCATTAATTAACCTGGTTCACGTGAACTGATTCATTGCAATGGCACGCAGATACCTGTGACGATCATACTATTGTTTGGGTGCCACCTTCTCCCATTTGAAAGCAGAGCTCTCTGCCTACCAATGGTATTGGCAATGTTTATTATTGTCATGTGTACCAAGATATTGCTTTTGTTTGTGTGCTGTCTAATTGAATCAGATCATTCAATCAATGATATATAATCAAGCCAGACAATCAAGAACAATAGACGGAGCAAAGAGAAAAATACCAGAGGGCACGATACGGTTTTCCGTATTGTAATGTTGCAAATCCAGAGAAAAAGTTCAATGTCTGCAACGAGGTAGGTTGGAGGATTGGGATTATACCCTAGTTTATGGGAGAATTTTTTGTATCCGAAGCCAAATAACAGAGGGGAAGAATGAAGTCTGGTGGTACGTGGCTTTCAAGCTTTTGTATCTTCTGCCCGATGGGAATGGGGAGAAACAGGAATGACCAGGGTGAAGAAAAATCCTTGATTGTGCTGGCTGCCCTCCCGAGGCAGTGCAGATGGAGTCAATGGTGGGGAGTATGTTGGACTGGGCTATATCCACAACTCTCTGCAATTTCTTGCAGTCTTGGGCAGAGCTGTTGAGCAATGGATTCGCTCATTAAATGTTCTGCAGGGGTAGCAAACTGTGGTTATGTGAGCAAAGTATTGGATCTTGATACGGCAATCAACCAGGGATGGATAAAAAACTGCTGGAGTAACTCAGTGGATCAGGCAACATCTCTGGAGGAGATGTACAGGTGATCATTTGGTGCGGGACCCTTCTTCACACTGATTGTAGTCGGGGAGGGAAAGCTGGAAAAGAGACGGAGCCGGGGCCAAGCCTGGCAGGTGGTGGGTGGATGCAGGTGAGGGGAGCGTTTGATCGGCAGATGGGTGAACAAAGGCTAGAGATGAAAAGGGAGACAAAAGGGTATCAGAGAAGGAGAGAAGAGGAGTGAATTGTGAAGCCAGAGGAAGGGATATTTAGATTTTTTTTCAGATTTAGAGATACAGCACGGAAACAAGCCCTTCGGCCCACCGAGTCCGCGCCGCCCAGCGATCCCCGCACACTAACACCATTCTACACACACTAGGGACAATTTTTACACTTACCCAGTCAATTAACCTACATACCTGTACGTCTTTGGAGTGTGGGAGGAAACCGAAGATCTCGGAGAAAAGGTGGAAGGGGACAGAGGGGAGGGGAAAGGGGAGATGGGCGAGGCGGAGAAATATGTACAGACCCAGAGCAAAGTTCTCTTCAACATTTTGTTTAGTTTAGAGATACAACGCGGTAAGAGGCCCTTCGGCCCACCGAGTCCGCACCGACCAGCGATCCCCACACATTAAAGCTATCCTACACACACGAGGGACAATTGTTTTACACCTACACCAAGCCAATTAACCTGCATACCTGCACGTCTTTGGAGTGTGGGAGGAGACCGAAGATCTCGGAGGAAACCCACATGGTCACGGGGAGAACGTGCAAACTCTGTACAGACGGCGCCCGTGGTCGTGATCGAACCCGGCTCTCCGGCGCTGCAAGTGCTGTAAGGCAGCAACTCTGCCACTGCGCCACCCTGGCCGCCCTTTTAGTTGCATATCTTCTATCTTCTATCTATCTATCTTCTATCTATCTATCTATCTATCTATCTATCTATCTATCTATCTATCTATCTATCTATCTATCTATCTATCTATCTATCTATCTATCTATCTATCTATCTATCTATCTATCTATCTATCTTATAATACTAAAACTCAGATCTTGTGTATATTTTTTTTTGTGGTTTGGCCTGATATATTCTTAACAGCGATTGCAGCAAAACGGCGGACCGTAGCGCGACGGTTTTCGCACCGCCTCAATCGCCAATCTCGCGCTCGCTTGGCCGTGATATTTTCATTTAATTTGGTCGCGTGTTTTTTAAGTTACAGAGGTTTTAAAGTGCTGCCCCCCCCCTTTTTCAGGGGGGCGCTGCGGTGCAGATTTAGTTTTCAGCTTGTGGCTTGTGACGGCTACATTGTTTCGAAAAGTTTCCAGAAAAGGATTTAGTTTTCAGCTTGTGACGGCTACATTGTTTCGAAAAGTTTCCAGAAAAGCACTGATTGTTTTGTTATTGCAAGTCAAGTCAAGTCAAGTCAAGTCAATTATATTTGTATAGCACATTTAAAAACAACCCATGTTGACCAAAGTGCTGCACATCTGATAAGGAAAAAAAAAAAAAAAGAAGGTTATAGTGGTCACTTGACATACACAGATCAGGAGGACGGGCCCAACGGGCACACTTGGAGAGTAAGAGTGGGGCTGGGGGAGGAGAGAATGGGGGGTGTGGGGACGGGCCCAACGGGCCCGCTTTGAACGGGCACACTTGTTCTAGTATACTATTAAAACTCATATCTTGTATATATATTTTTTTGGGGTTTGACCTGAATTATTTGATATGTTTGCGCGTAACAGCGATTGCGGCAAACCGGTGAACAGTAGCATGACGGTTTTCGCACCGCCTTAATCGCCAACCTCCCAAACGACCGGCCGTGATATTTTCATTTGCTTTGGTCGCGTGTTTTTTAAGTTACAGAGGTTTTAAAGCGCTGCCCCCCCCCCCCTTTTCAGGGGGGCGCTGCGGTGCAGATTTAGCCTTCAGCTTGAGCCTTCAGCTTGTGACGGCTACATTGTTTCAAAATGTTTCCAGATCACTGCTTGTTTTAAAGTAGTTTTTTTTGTTATTGCAAGTCACTTGACATACACAGATCAGGAGGACGGGCCCAACAGGCACACTTGGAGAGTGCTGATTGTTTTAAAGTAGTCTTTTTTGTTATTGCAAGTCACTTGACATACACAGATCAGGAGTACGGGCCCAACGGGCACACTTGGAGAGTAAGAGTGGGGCTGGGGGAGGAGAGAATGGGGGGTGTGGGGACGGGCCCAACGGGCCCGCTTTGCTAGTTTACAATAAAAATAGGTCACGGAGCTAATTTGATCGTAACTACAGCGATCTTTGCCTGACTCTAGTACGGGTTTGAGTACAGAGGGAGATTTTTAAAAAAAATTAATGGATCAGATGGCCATTAGCAGGAGCTTACAAGATCTGTCAGTGTGAGTGCCAAAGTCTGCAAGGGATCCTACGTCAGAGAAGCCTCATTTGCCCTTATCTTGGCTGTATCTTGAACCCAGACTGCAGGAAGCAACCTGGAAGAGGTACAACTACAGCGTAGAGTTTCACTCACTCACAATCCCATCCTCGATTCTCCTCGTGTTTGGAAGTGTGGACAATAGACAATAGAAAATAGGTGCAGGAGAAGGCCAATCGGCCCTTCGAGCCAGCACCGCCATTCAATGTGATCATGGCTGATCATTCTCAATCAGTACCCCGTTCCTGCCTTCTCCCCATACCCCCTGACTCCGCTATCCTTAAGAGCTCTATCTAGCTCTCTCTTGAATGCGTTCAGAGAATTGGCCTCCACTGCCTTCTGAGGTAGAGAATTCCACAGATTCACAACTCTCTGACTAAAAAAGTTTTTCCTCATCTCTGTTCTAAATGGCCTACCCCTTATTCTTAAACTGTGGAAACAGGCCCTTCAGCCCATCGGGTACACGCCGACTAGCGACCACCGCCCCCGTACACTCACACTATCCTACCCACGTGGGAACACATTACAATTTTACCAAAGCCAATTAACCTACAAACCTGCGTGTCTGTGGAGTGTGGGAGGAAACCGGAGCATCCGGAGAAAACCCACGTGGGCACAGGGAGAACGTACAAACTCTGTGCAGACAGCAGCCTGGGTGTGCAGCCCAGGATCGGGCCCGGGTCTCTGGCGCTGTAAGTGCAGCAACTCTACCGCTGCGCCACCATGCCACCTAATGCCCGGCTTCGCGGATTTAAACACAGCTTTCGCTCGCAGGTGATAAATCCACCACAGTTTTGCAGGACTGCAGCTATCAAACCCTCCCCAATCTTCGCCACATACGGACCAACTGATGACCAAGAGGAGATGCAAAGAACTGCGGATGCTGGAATGCTGAGCAAAAACACAGAGCAGTAAAATAGAGGACATAGCCTTATGGTGAGAGGGGGCAACGTTTAAAGGAGATGTGGGAGGCAAGTTTTATTACACAGAGGGTGATAAGGAATAGGAATAGAATTAGGCCATTCGGCCCATCAAGTCATCTCCGCCATTCAGTGATAGCTGATCTATCTCTCTCTCCCAGCCCCATGCTCCTGCCTTCTCCCCATAAACCTCTGGCACCCATACTAATCAAGAATCTATCTATCTCTGCCTTACAAAGATCCACTGACGGCCTCCACAGTCTTCTGAATCATCCAGGATGATCGCCTGGGATGCCCTGCCCTGGAATCTGGTCTAGGGTGGGTGTTTTCTTTTCTTCCTTAACTGAGTATTTTTTGCAACCGTGTTCCTCAAGATCCTAGGAAACTCTGGGGCAATTCTAGAGAGCTGACAACCGTGTGTGTGACCACGTGTAGGATTCCTCCGGGTGCTCCAGTTTCCTCCCACAGGTGCGTGAGTTTGTAGGTTAACCAGCCTCTGTAAATTACATGGAAGCATAGAAAATAGGTCCAGGAGTAGGCCCTTCGAGCCAGCATTGCCATTCAATATGATCATGGCTGATCTTCCAGAATCAGTATCCTGTCCCTGCTTTCTCCCCATATATATATATATATTTTTAGAGATACAGCGCGGAAACAGGCCCTTCGGCCCACCGAGTCCGCGCCACCCAGCGATCCCCGCACTATCCTACACACACTAGGGATAATTTTTACATTTACCCAGTCAATTAACCTACAAACCTGTATGTCTTTGGAGTGTGGGAGGAAACCGAAGATCTCGGAGAAAACCCACGCAGGTCACGGGGGGAACGTACAAACTCCGTACAGACGGCGCCCGTAGTCAGGATCGAACCTGAGTCTCCGGCGCTGCATTTGCTGTAAGGCAGCAACTCTACCGCTGCGCCACCATATCCCTTGATTCCGTTAGCCCTAAGAGCTGTATCTAACTCTCTCTTGAATACATCCAGCGAATTGGCCTCCACTTCCTTCTGCGGCAGAGAATTCCACCGATTCACGACTCTCTGGCTGAAAAAAGGTCTCACCAGGGCCCTGTACAACTGCAGTAGGATCTCCTTGCTCCTATACTCATATCCTCTCGCTATGAAGGCCAACATGCCGTTACCTTTCTTCACTGCATGCTTACTTTCACTGACTGATGTACAAGGATTTCAAAGTCTCGTTGCACCTCCCCTTTTCCTAATTATTAAATTGTACCTTGTGTGTAGGTAGTGGTTGAGAAAGTGGGAAAACACAGAACTCGTGCAAATGGATGACCAATGGTTGGCGTAGACTTGGTGTGCCAATGGTCTCTTTCCCCATGCTGTACCTCTGAAACTGAAAACTAAAACGAAAAAATATTCTTTAATGCAGTAAGCATACTGATTTTGAATGAGAGAGGCAAGTACACTTGGAGTGTTTGAAAGATATTTAGACAGGTACATGTAAAGGAAAGATTTAGAAGGCTCGAAGGGCCGAATGGCCTCCTCCTGCACCTATTGTCTATTGTCTATTGTGATATGGGCCAAGTGCAAGAAAGTGAGACGAGCTGAGGAAAATAGAGTAGTTGGCAAGGACAAGTTGGGCTGAAGGACCCATTTCTATGGAGAATAATCCTATGAATACTCACATTGCATGGTGAAATTTTGCCTGCAGTCTAAGAAAGGCTTTGTTTTGAACTTGCTCCACATACTGAGTCCAATGTTGTTGTTCAAAGAATAACCCTTCAACAATACAACCTAAAGGCAGCCAGCGGAACAATTATTCCTGAAGCTTTTCTTTCTTAAAAGTTTCATCTCAATAAAAGAGAACTCTGTTTGCAAAGTTCTAAGTGTTATTGCCCTTTTAAAAAAACCCCATTTGATATTAAGATATGTGCATTAATGGCTAGGCCAGTATTTATTGCCCGTCCTAAATGGTCCTCTTATTGAGGCTTCATGGGCTATTTCACCGGGTTGTTCAGAGTCGATCACCTTGGGTAAGTTTGGAGTCGCTGATAGTGCATTTTCTTTGTTCAAGTCCTTTATTTACACCAATCATACAGGGAGAGGGTGGCACGGTGGCACAGTGGCAGAGTTGCTCCCTTTCAGTGCCAGGGACCCGGGTTCGATCCTGACTATGGTGGTGTTGGCATAGAGTTTTTGTATGTTCTCATTGTGACTGCGTGGGTTTTCTCCGGGTTCTCCGGTTTCCTCCCACGTTCCTGAGATGTTCACGTTTGTAGGCCAATTGGCTTGGTGTAAGTTCAAATTGTCCCCGGTGTGTGTAGGGTGGTGTTAATGTGCGCGGATCGCTGGTCGGCACGGACTCGGTGGGCCGAAGGGCCTGTTTCCGCGCTGTATCTCTAAACTTTAAACTGAAGGCAATTTACAGGGGGGCAATAAACCTGCAAATTTAGGCACGTTTTGTGGACAGGGAGAAACGTGCAAACCTCAAGCAGACGGCAACCGAGGCCGGGATCGAACCTGGGTCTCTGGCGCTGTGAGTGAGTGAGTGAGCAGCAACGCCAGTGTGCCACATGTGCAGCGATCTTATTAAACGGCAGAGCAAGTTTGGGCAATGAAAGGGCCTTCTCCTGCCTCTAATCCGCCTGCTCATGAATCGGGAAAATAATGTGTGGTTGAAAATTTCAGGAAAGGTAATTTTGTGACAATGGATCGGCCCTTTTGCGGAATCATCTCTTAGGAGACTTCTAAACGCCATTAATGGTGAGTGTAATTAGAGCCCTGGCTTTGGTGTGTTGTAATAATGCCTTGTGTTCTCCAGCTATTAGTCATCCTGAACCAGGACTCCTCAATTAGCTCGTAAGATAAATGATGAGAATTAGCCGGCTGCAAAAACCTTTGATAGCTCCTTCTTTGCACTGCTGTTTGTTTAGTGATGTGTGAGCGTGCGGAGAACACAAGGTACCGTATTCCTTGGGCAGGACAGGGGTGATCTTATAGAGGTGCATAACATCATGAAGGGAAGAGAGTTTAGTTTGGACTATTGTCACGTGTACCGAGAGGTACGGTAAAAAGCGGTTTTTGTTGCGTACTATCCAGTCAGCCGAAAGACTGTACATGTTTACAATCATAAGTTTACAAGTTCTAAACTAAACTAAACAAAGCCCAGGCCATTACTTTCTGGTCAGTTCTTTGGCCTTGAATGGACCGCCACACATTGGGATTATGGTCCGCACCACTCCTCGAGCTCCCCCAACCTTGGTGCTGGTAGGATATGGTACTGCAGCTGATTCCATCCCACCCTTAGTGGCTTCCCTTGTGCAGCCACATTGACTTGCACCTTGGTAAGGAAACGCACGTGTGAAATGCATGCCAGCTGTAGGTGCCAGCTGTTACTCTCTCTGAGGCAGAAGAGGCGTGGAATATGCACGTCCCATGGGCATATGGCAGGAGAGATTGCCTTTTCACCTGGAAGATGTAAATGGCCGTTGTGACTCAGTGGGTAGCATTGTTACCCCATAGTCAGAGAGTCGTGAGTTCAAAACCCCCTCTGAGCATAAATATCTGGGTTGATGCCCTTGAGTTACACAGGTGGAATCGCTATCTTTTGGATGTAATGTTAATCGTAGCCTCCATTAGCCTAGTCAAGCGGAGTGTAGAAGACCCAAAGGCTTTTTTTTTGTGCTCTTTTTTTTAATAGATTTTTTTTAGATTTAGAGATACAGCGCGGAAACAGGCCCTTCAGCCCACCGAGTCCGCGCCGCCCAGCGATCCCCGCACATTAAACACTATCCTTCACACACTAGGGACAATTTTTACCCAGTCAATTAACCTACATACCTGTACGTCTTTGGAGTGTGGGAGGAAACCGAAGATCTCGGAGAAAACCCACGCAGGTCACGGGGAGAACGTACAAACTCCGTACAGACGGCGCCCGTAGTCAGGATCGAACCTGAGTCTCCGGCGCTGCATTCGCTGTAAGGCAGCAACTCTACCGCTGCGCCACCGTGCCGCCTTGAAAGGTACAGCATGGTTAAACGGGGCCTTTGGTCCACCGAGTCCATGCCGACCACCCGTTCACACGAGTTCTGTGTTATCTCAATTTCGCCTCCACTCCCTACACATCAGGGGCAATTTACGTAGGTTAATTAACCTACAAACCCTCACGTCTCTGGGAAACGGGAGGAAACCAGAGCACCTGGAGGAAACCCACGTGATCACAGGGAGAACGTGCAATCTCCACACAGACAGCACCCGAGGTCAGAATTGAATCTATGTCTCTGGCGCTCTGAGGCAGCAGCTCTACCAGCAATGCAACTCTGTCTGATAAGTGGACTTAAAAGTGATAAAATGTGAGATAGCGCACTTCAGTGAGAGGAATGAAAAGTAGGTTTATTATCAAAATGGAGAGAGAGAGCCACTAAGTGAAGTTCCGAAGGATCTGGATGTTCTGGTCCATTAATCACAAGACGTAAGTAGGCAAGTCCAGCAAGCAGTTGAAAGGCAGGCAGCTTTTTGATCTTTATGCTGAAGGGGTTGGAATTTCAGAATAGGACTGAAGAAGGTATGGCGGCACGGTGGCGCACTGGGCGGCACGGTGGCGCAGCGGTAGAGTTGCTGCTTTACAGCGAATGCAGCGCCGGAGACTCAGGTTCGATCCTGACTACGGGTGCTGCACTGTAAGGAGTTTGTACGTCCTCCCCGTGACCTGCGTGGGTTTACTCCGAGATCTTCGGTTTCCTCCCACACTCCAAAGACGTACAGGTATGTAGGTTAATTGGCTGGGTAAATGTAAAAATTGTCCCTAGTGGGTGTAGGATAGTGTTAATGTACGGGGATCGCTGGGCGGCGCGGACTCGGTGGGCCGAAAAGGCCTGTTTCCGGCTGTATGTATATGATATGATGATATGAAGGGTCTCGACCCGAAACGTCCCCATTCCTTCTCTCCGGGGATGCTGCCTGTCCCGCTGAGTTACTCCAGCATTTTGCATCAATCTTAATAGGGAGGTTTTGTTGCAGTTGTACAGGGCATTGGCGAGGCCACACCTGGAGTACTAGCGTGCAGGTTTAGCGCCCCTACCTAACAAAATACAGCAGAGATGGAGGTCAGTCTGAGGAAGGGTCTCGACCCGAAACGTCACCCTTCCCTTCTCTCCAGAGATGCTGCCTGACCCGCTGAGTTACTCCAGCATTTTGTGTTTACTTTAGAATTGGAGGCAGTCCAGGAGATTGCAAGGATGAGAGGGATTGCTCGGTCATGGGAGACTGAGCTGTATTGCTATGTGTTCCTTGGAGTTTAGAAGAATGGGGGGTGACCTTGTTGAAACATATTAGATCCTAAGAGGGACTTGACAGGGTTGATGTTGAGATGTTTTCGCTGGTGGGAATGCCGGGAACAGGAGGTCATAGCTACAAAACAAAATGGCCAGCCATTCACTATGGGGAGAATGGGGAATGAGAGGGGAAACTAGATCAGCCATGATTGAATGGCGGAGTAAACTCAGTGGGCTGAATGGCCTAATTCTGCTCCTATTTCTCGCGGTTTTCAGAGTGGGAACGGCCATTACGGTTGTGCACTCAATGCTGTTTGAGGCAATTAGACCTGAAGTGAAGGTGGTGGCCAATCACACTGGGACTACTTGTGAGCTCGAGACTCGCTGGACTTAGTTAGGAGTGTGTTGAGGAAAGCGGAGGAGACTAAGTATAAAACAGTATCAGATTCAGGGCTTCCAGAGTCGTTGAGTGGTTGAGCACTGGGAACTGGAAAGTGTGTTGACAAAGAAATGGGAACTTGGGCAACCTGCCCCTGGATCTTCCTACTTGCACTATTCTCTTTCTTCACACTCCGCTATCTGCGGCGGCGCTCGAACAGAGCAAAGTGTGCGTGGGCGGAGAGTGAACAAATAAGTAACATCTCGAGAAAATAGAATTACTCGGAGAAAAATGTATCTCATTAACATCAACATCACAGAACTGCCTTTTATTGCTAAATGTTTGTATTATTGAGGTTGTAATATAATCCACTGAATCTATGTCGGGGCTTTGTCAGGTTTTTTTGTGTGATTATATATCTTATTAATGAAGTTTAACAGGATGCCGGAACATCTGAGCTTTGTTGTATTATTAAAATGTTGCAGAAATGCTATTACAGTACTCAAAGGATTGCAAGTCATATTGCATCTATCTCCATAAACATTAATCCTTCAATTTAATAAACTGTGTTAAACAAATCAACTTGTACTATATGCACATGTTCACACTGTTATGCTCCTGCATCTTGCCCATTATTGCACCTCTCCCATGTATTGAAGTGTAATTCCGTCATCCTTTCCATCCCCCTTCTCCCTCACACGTTGAGACCGGCTTGAGCGGAACAGTGGCGCAGTTGGTAGAGCTGCCGTCTCATAGCTCCAGAGATCTGGTTTGGATCCTGACCTCAGGTGCTGGCCGTGTGGAGTTTGTGCGTTCTCCCTGTGACCACGGGGGTTTCCTCCAGGCGCTCCGGTTTCCTCCCGCATCCCAAAGAGGTGCGGGTTTGTCGATTCATTGGCCTATGTAAAATTGCCCCCCCCCCGTGTGCAGGGAATGGATGCGGAAATGGGATAACATAGCACGAGTGTTAATCAGTGATCGATGGTTGGCATGGATTCAGTGGGCTGACAGGCCTGTTGATATTGTTCAATCAATCATCTCCCACTCATTCTTTTCCCGGAGTTACATTCTTCGTTTCAGGCATTGTTGAGGTAAAGGGAAGGATTGATGTCAGGAAAGTGCTGCCAGCAGAGGAGGTGCAATCAGACGCCTCACGACGACCACGTTTGAGAGGCGTTTAGATGGATTCCTCCCTCCCAGCAGTCACCGACATGTTCCAAGGTGGAAGGATGTCGGCAACTTCAGGGAGGAGGAGGAGGAGGAGGTGGCAGCGGAACGACAGAGTGGACAAAGCAATGGCCGACAGGCAGCTGGTGAGAAGGGAGGGAGCCCCACACTGACCGAGCGCGTCCTGTCGGTGGCGGCGGCCTGAAGGAAGTCCTGTCGGCCAGGGGCTACAACGTGGAAGCCAAATCTCTGGATGGACTTAAGAGAGAGTTAGGGCGGCACGGTGGCGCAGCGGTAGAGTTGCTGCCTTACAACGAATGCAGCGCCGGAGACTCAGGTTCGATCCTGACTACGGGCGCCGTCTGTACGGAGTTTGTACGTTCTCCCCGTGACCTGCGTGGGTTTTCTCCGAGATCTTCGGTTTCCTCCCACACTCCAAAGACGTACTGGTATGTAGGTTAATTGACTGGGTAAATGTAAAAATTGTCCCTAATGTGTGTAGGATAGTGTTAATGTGCGGGGATCGCTGGGCGGCGCGAACTCGGTGGGCCGAAGGGCCTGTTTCCGCGCTGTATCTCTAAATCTAAATCTAGATTGAGCTCTAGGGGGCTAGTGGAATCAAAGGATATGGGGAGAAGGCAGTCACGGGTTATTGATTGGGGACGATCAGCCATGATCACAATGAATGGTGGTGCTGGCTCGAAGGACCAAATGGCCTCCTCCTGCACCTATTTTCTATGCTTTATATGTTTCTAATGTGATGCTCTCTGTGCATGAGGAAAATTTCAAAATCTACAGATGACAACTGCTTAAAGATGGCAGCACAGTGCCACAGCAGTAGAGTTGCTGCCTTACCGAGTCCCGGGTTCGATCCTGACCATGGGTGCCGTTTGCACCTTCTCCCTGTGACCACGTGGGTTTTCTCTGGGTGCTCTGGTTTCCTCCCTCATTCCAAGAACGTGCAGGTATGTAGGTTAATTGGCTTTCGTAACTTGTCCCTGGTGTGTAGGATAGAACTAGTGTATAGGTGGTCGGTGAGGACACAAAGGACCTGTTTCCATGCCGTATCTCTAAACTAAACTAAACTAAACTAAACTAAACTAAACTAAACTAAACTAAACTAATCATCATGGCATTATTATGCCATGCAGTGGACAGATTGTCCATCGAGTCTGTGCTAGCTTCTAGTAGAACATTTTCACCAGTTCCGTTCCTACTGCCCTGCAGATACTTCTTCTTCTTCAAGTGCCTATCCGATTCTCTCTTGATAGAAAATAGACACAAAATGCTGGAGTAACTCAGCAGGACAGGCAGCATCTCTGGAGACGAATGGGCGATGTTTCGGGTCGAGACCTTTCATCGGACGGATATAATGCCCTATCTCTTTGGAGAATCTTGATTGATTTTATTTTCACAACCTACGCAAACAGTGAATTCCAGATCAGAATTAAATCCAGCGCTCACAATTTCCCCCCCGTTTGCTCCTTGAACCATCCGTTAATAGGAACAGCTTCTTTCCATTTATCCCTTCTCGTCATCTGGTCACGGCTGGGTACACCTCTATTAAATATCCTTTCAACCTTCTCTCGTCCAAGAAGAATGACCCCAACTTGTCCGTTCTAACCTTGCAGCTGAAATTCCTCAGCTCTGTACAAACTGCTCCCCCTTCTGTCGTGGGGTGGACTGACCCCCCCCTCCCCCCCACCCCACCCCTCCCCACCCCAATCTTTGCACATCCCCAATCCTTTCCACTCATCACTTTAATTTCATGTTTCACGTGTTTTGTGTTTTTGTGACTTTCTGGCAGATCTATTTCCCTCCTAGGATAAATAACGTTCTATCGTATCTCTGGTAGTTTTACATCCTTTAGTTTAGTTTACAGATACAGCGTGGAAACAGGCCCTTCGGCCCACCGAGTCCACGCCGACCAGCGATCCCCGTACACTAACGCTCGGGGCAATTTACAATTTTACCGCAAAGCCAATTAACCTCCAAACCTGTACGTCTTTGGAGTGTGGGTGGAAACCGGAGCATCCGGAGGATACCCATGCAGGTCATGGGGAGAACGTACAAACTCCGTGCAGACAGCACCTGTAGTCGGGATCAAACCCGGGTCTCTGACGCTGTAAGGCAGCAACTCTACCGCTGCGCCACCATGCAACCCGATCATTCTGAACACATGGCCAGAATCGGATACAACTAAAAGCAACACACTTTTTGTGATCGTACCACTGTATTAGAGATGAGGGAATTATCCCATTCGTAAATACTGTAAAGATCTCTGGTCTAAGTTTATTTAATTAGCCTTAATGCCTAACGGTGAATTTCTGTAATGAAGCGAAAATAAAGCAGTTGATTACATTGGTCGCTCTCTGGAGGCCATCTTAGGTCATCTCACTTACCGGCCAATGCTTAAGTATCCTTGAAGAAAAAGTACTCAGATTCCTGATTAATTGGTCAAACAAACAACTTAAACTGGAGTCCACAAGTTGTTCATCTCCCTGCATCCAGTTTGTAAAGGGGATTAAAAAGAAGTCTGTGTCCATTGTAATATGTGCACGAAGAAACTGCAGGTGCTGGCTGCACACCGAAGACAGACACAAAATACTAGAGTAACCTGAAGGGTTCCGAAGAAGGGTCTTGACCCAAAGCATCACCCATTCCTTCTCTACAGATTAGACGCTTGTCCCGCTAAGTTACTCCAGCATTTTGTGCCTATCCATTGCAACATGGGGATCTTATCGAAACGTATAAGATTATTAAGGGGTTGGACATGTTAGAGGCAGGAAACATGTTCCCAATGTTGGGGGAATCCAGAACCAGGGGCCACAGTTTAAGAATAAGGGGTAGGCCATTTAGAACGGAGATGAGGAAAAACTTTTTCAGTCAGAGAGTTGTGAATCTGTGGAATTCACTGCCTCAGAAGGCAGTGGAGGCCAATTCTCTGAATGTATTCAAGAGAGAGCTAGATAGAGCTCTTAAGGATAGCAATAGACAATAGACAATAGAAAATAGGTGCAGGAGAAGGCCATTCGGCCCTTCGAGCCAGCACCGCCATTCAATATGATCATGGCTGATCATTCTCAATCAGTACCCCGTTCCTGCCTTCTCCCCATACCCCCTGACTTTGCTATCCTTAAGAGCTCTATCTAGCTCTCTCTTGAATGTATTCAGAGAATTGGCCTCCACTGCCCTCTGAGGCAGAGAATTCCACAGATTCACAACTCTCTGACTAAAAAGGTTTTTAGGGGGTATGGGGAGGAGGCAGGAACGGGGTACTGATTGAGAATGATCAGCCATGATCAGCCATGATCACATTGAGTGACGGTGCTGGCTCGAAGGGCCGAATGGCCTCCTCCTGCACCTATTGTCTATTGTCTATTGTCTACTTCAGACCTGCAGGAGATAAGCTGCAGGTCCTTATCGATGTTGTCACAACACAATTCGCACTGTGGACAGCACAATGGCACAGCTGGTCGAACTGCTGCATCACAGTGCCATGGACCTGACCTCGGGTGCTGGCTGCGTGGAATTTGTACATTCTCAATGCGACCGCGCGGGTTTCTTCCGGGTGCTCCGGTTTCAATAGACAATAGGTGCAGGAGTCGGCCATTCGGCCATTCGAGCCAGCACCGCCATTCAATGCGATCATGGCTGATCATCCACAGTCAGTACCCCGTTCCTGCCCTCTCCCCATACCCCCTGACTCCGCTATCATTAAGATTTCATCCCACGCCCCAAAGATGAATGGGTTTGTTGATTAATTGGCCTCTGTTAATCTCCCCTAATGAGTAGGGAGTGCATGAGAAAGTGGGATAACATGGAACCAGTTTGAGCTATGATCTTTCCTATCCAAATTTATTTCCAGGTTGTTATGTTGAGTCTTCCTCTTCTTTGTGAGTGGAAATATAAAATATAAAGTAACAAGAAATGTGTGCGGTCTTCTGTAAGTGAACGAGACGATTCTAGAGTAATTCCCGACAAGCTCCTCTGGTAAGATAGTTTGCATGTAATTCTGGGTTATTTATTAATTCATTTGTATCCTACATCAATATTTGATCAGATGGGAATTAGGAACAAAGGATTGTACTGGAGAATTGTATTTACTCAAACCGAGAAAGGGGATTTTATGAGTGAGAGATTTCAGCAGTTGAATGATGAGATACTGACTTCAAAGCAAGGAGCTCCATATAATCAGAATTTCCTATCTGATTAGCTGTCTTTCAACAGATATCAACAGATTCCTGCTCTCTGATCTTGAAAGTATAAAAATAAACTCTTTGCAGCTGATATTTTAAAAAAACACCATCTCTCATGCTGTCTGTAACACTGTTTGCCCATATTTGAGTGTAGGAAGTCGTGAAGAATAACACCTCATGTTCTGCCTGGGTAGTCTTCAACACAATGATGTGAACATTGAATTTGCCAACATTACATCTTGTGATGCCTCCTCCCTTGCTTCCTGATCCACTCAGGCGTTCCATCGTCCTTCCTTTCTATACCCCTCCTCTACCAACAACCCCTCCCTCCATTGCCCTGGTTTGGCCCCGCCCCTCCCTCACCTGCATCCAGCTATCCATCTTCCCTGTTTAGATTAGTTTAGCTCAGAGATACAGCGCGGAAACAGGCCCTTCCTTCGGCCCACCGAGTCTGTGCCGACCAGCGATCCCCGTACACTAACGGTATCATACACACACACACACACATACACACACACACACACACACACACACACACACACATACACACACACACACACACACACAAGGGACAATTTACAATTGTACCAAGCCGATTGACCTCCAAACCTGTACGACTTTCGAGTGTGGGAGGAAACCGGAGATCCCGGAGAAAATCCACGCAGGTCACGGGGAGAACGTACAAACTCCACACAGACAGCACCCGTAGTCGGGATGGAACTCGGGTCTCCGGGAGGGGGGGGGGGGGGGGGGGGGGGGGTAAGGCAGCAAATCTACCGCTGCGCCAACATCTTCCCTGGTTTCATTTATCACCTTTGTTACGTATCGGAGTACAGAGGTGGCTTCTCTTGTGCCTCCACTTAACACCTTCCGCCCTCTCTGTCTTTACCTTCACCCTCCTCTCCCTGTTTCCAGCTATCACCCTCAGCCTCTGACTCCCAACATCATCCGGAGTGATCCTCATCCTCCCCACATGACTCCATCCGCTCCTCATCCCGCTTCCTTATCACCAACCAGCTCCTTCCTCACCCTTCCCCTCAACCCTTTGCACTGACTCACTCACAGTCCTGAGGCAGGGTCTTGACCTGAAATGCCCAACATTTCCCTCCATCTTTCTCTCCACAGTCGCTGCCTGACCCCACGAGTTCCTCCAGCAGTTTAGTGTTTTGCATCTGCAGTCTCTCGTGCCCCATGATTTGTCCTCTCTCAAGGCGAGTGTCAATGTGAATGATCGGGAAAAGGCTCCAAGAACTGAAAGTCTCAGCCTCGTAATATCTGCAATGTTCCTCGTCGATCTCCCTTCATGCAAAGATGTCTGGTCCAAATAGAAATTGTTTTTTTGACTGAGTTCATCCATTGATTCCAATTAAAAGTCGCTGCCTCAAATGGACACCCACCATAACATTTGTTGCAGGGTAATGCAATAGGCTTCATTCACATAAGGTAATGCTTTGTGGCAGACTCCATCTACACTTCACGCTGCCTCGGAAAAGCCGCCAACATAATCAAAGGCTTGTCCCACACGATGGTCATTCCTCATTCCCCCTGCTCCCTTGGGCATGTGGTGCAGAAGCTTGGAGGAGTCAGGAACAGCTTCATCCCCTCTGTTATCAGGCTGTTATCTTATAGAGACGTATAAAATTATAAAAGGACCAGACAAGCTAGATGCAGGAAAAATGTTCCCAATGTTGGGGGAGTCCAGAACCAGGGGACACAGTCTAAGAATAAAGGAGAGGCCGTTTAAAACTGAGGTGAGAAGAAACTTTTTCACCCAGAGGGTTGTGGATTTGTGGAATTCTCTGCCACAGAAGGCAGTGGAGGCCAATTCACTGGATGAATTTAAAAGAGAGTTAGATAGAGCTCTAGGGGAATCAAGGGATATGGGGAGAAGGCAAGCACGGGTTACTGATTGTAGATGATCAGCCATGTTCACAATGAATGGCGGTGCTGGCTCGAAGGGCCAAATGACCTCCTCCTGCACCTATTTTCTGAATGGTCCTTCCATAAAGTCCCCATTGGACTTAGTCTGGGAATTGGTGTGATAGCATGCTGAGCACTATGTTCTGCACTCTGTATCATCCCGCTTGCTCGGTCTAACGTTCTTGAGTTTGAATGTCAACTTGATTATATTTACGTGTGGTATAATTTGATCTGATTGGATATCACTGTACCTCGGTCGGTACATGTGGCAATATGACACCTAAACCTAAAGCTGCAGACCCTGGTTCATACCTTCTTCAGACTGATTGTTGTGGGGATGAACTTTGAAGCAGGAAAAGACTAGGACTGCAGATGCTAGTTCAAAAAAAGTAAAGATACAAAGTACTGAAGAAATGTTGAACAGCACATGGCTTTATTTACATGCTTTGAGTTGTCCAGTCTAGACACTCATATTGGTGTCAAGTTGTCCACTTGCATGTAGTACCATCACGTGAATGCACTCTGTGCAGAAAGCATTGATACCACTTAGATACCATCTTTGGACAATGCACCCTTCAGGTGTTTTGGCCGCTGTTACACAAGTCCCAGCCTTCAGTCCACAGTCCTTCAATGGAAGTACAGATTGCAGTCCACACCCACAATGAGTTTGCAATGGCTGCACCTAGTTTCAGTGTTTCCCTCAGCGCGTTCTCCAGCATACTGGAATGTGCTACGCAGCAGCAGTAGCAGCATTCCCTTAGGGATATCTTCCTGTTGTGCAATACCAACAATTGTCAGGAAGACAAAAATGTGCCCTTCACCAAGCCCCTGAACCTTTCCCACCCACACACCTGTCCAAACGTCTTTTAAATGCTGATATTAGTCTCTGTCTCAACTACTTCCTCTGGCAGCGCATTCTACGGAACATACCCACCACCCTCTGAGTGAAAAAGTTGCCCCTCAGGTTCCTATTAAATCTTTCCCCTCTCACGTTAAAGCTATATCTTCTGGTTCTTTATTTCCCTACCATGGGCAGAAGACTCTGTGCATTCACCCGATCTATCTCCTCACGATTTTATACACCTCTGTCAGATCCCCCCTCAACCTCGTGTGCTCCAAGGAATAAATTCCTAGCCTGCCCAACGTTTCCCTTAGCTCAGGCCCTCAAGTCCTGGCAACATCCTCGTAAATCTTCTCTGGACTCTTTACAGCTTAATGGCATCCTTAATGACAGGGTGACCAAAACTGAACACAATACTCCAAATGCGGCCTCACCAACATCTTGTGCAACTGCAACATAACATCCTATGCCCAATACCTTGACCGATGAAGCCCAACGTTTCCAATATCTTCTTTACGATACGATGCAATAGAACTTGGTGGGCCGAAGAGCCCGTTTCCGCGCTGTATCTCTAAACTAAAGGATGTAAAACTACCAGAGATACGATACGATATGATACAATTTTTGTCGACACTAATAGTAACTTATTAACTTATTTATATGCTGTACCTGTAATTCTTTTTTGTGCACAACCCGCAGACATTGCCACTTTCATTTCACTGCACATCGTGTATGTGTATGTGACAAATAAATTTGACTTGACGTGAATAGAACTTTATTTATCCCAGGAGGGGAAATTGATCTGCCAACAATCATAAATACACAAAATACATGAAACATCCTATCCACCAGTGACACCACTTTCAGGAAACTATGTACCTGCACTCCGAGATCCCTCTGCTCTGCAACATTCCCTGGGCCCCTATCATAATGTCCAGTTCTATACAACAGCCCCACAAACATTGAAGGGTGTATTGTTCAAAAAGCCCACAGGAGTTTGCATTGGCACTTTACACACGCAATGTGATGATATAACTTGATGATATTGTGATACTATAGACTTGACAACGTTATGAATGTAGAGGCTGGGCACCGCGATGAATGTAAGTAATGCCACGTACTGTTTTGTATTCTTTGTATATGTGCGTTAGGAATAAAATTTATTTTGGAAATTGAAAGAGTTGCTGAGCACTGTCCAGGCAGGGCAAGCTTTGTTTTATTCATTCACTGCATGCCGGCTACGGCAGTACATTTTGCCTCTCCCTAATTGCCTCCCTGTGCCGAGGAGAACGTTTGGAGTCAACCACAACAGTTATCGGGAGTCAGGTACGGTCCGGATTGTGCGGGGATATGTTCCCCCGAATGGATTTTCATTCGGCACGTCAGTGCTGCCCGGCTACTGTTGCAGAGGTGAGCTTCCACTCAGGTGCATTTGACTGCTATCAGGGCAGGATTCAAACTCGCATCCTGACCTCGATCAAGGCTGCGGAGCCCCAGCTGATAGCCCGGCAACTTAAACCACGATGCTGAATTGAATTGGCGGCGGATCATTCTTGAGGGCTTCTCCTGCAGAATTTCAAATGAGAGAGGCTGCGCTGGTCTTGATTTACTATGGAAGTCAGCGTCCGTGTGAAAACTTGCAACACAGACTCAAAGTCATGGGCCGGGGACAGAGGAGGGGAGCGGGAAGAGAAAAAACCCCTTCCCACACACTATCTTGTAGTACAGTATAGTTGTCACTGGAATTGGAGCCATCGATTCTGTGGCCTGAATTTCATCAGCATTCAAACTATCAAACAAATCTCTTTTTTTCCCCCGTAAAAGCCTAATCTCCAGTCCATCGATGTTGATCCAGTTTACCGCAGAAGCAAGGAATTGCAGATGTCAGTCTGAAACATAGAAACGTAGAAACTTAGAAAATAGGTGCAGGAGTAGGCCACTCGGCCCTTTGAGCCAGCACTGCCATTCAATATGATCGTGGCTGATCATCCAAAATCTGTACCCTGTTCCTGCTTTCTCCACATATCCCTTGATTCCGTTATGAAGAAGGGTCACAACCTGAAACATCACCTACCCAAGTTCTCCTGGGATGCTGCCTGAGTTACTCCAGCACTTTTTGTCTTTGATCCAGTTTATTAGTGTCCTTGTGTAGGAAGGAACTGCAGATGCTGGTTTACACCGAAGATAGACACAAAATGCTGGAGTAACTCAGCGGGACAGGCAGCATCTCTGGAGAGAAGGAATGGGTGACGTTTCGGGTCGAGACCATTCTTCAGACTCGACCGGAAATTCCCACCCATTCCTTCTCTCCAGAGATGCTGCCTGTCCCACTGAGTTACCTTAGCATTTTGTGTCTACCTTCCATATTAGTTTCCTTGCCCAGTGTGGGCTGTGTGCGACTCCAGGTTTAGCATTATAGTTGATTTTTTATCTGCCTCTGGAGTCCAGGAGTAATTCTCTGAGTGAATTTAAATAAATAAGAAAACAGAGTCAATCGTGGCTTTCAAAAGGGAATGGGAAGGGAAAGCAATTTGCAGGCTTGCAAGGGGAAAGGAATTGAATAACGTGAAATAGACTCGATAGTCTGATTAAACTCCTTTTCTTTTTTGAAAACTTGCCCATAGGAAAGAAACAGAACATTGCCTGCTTCATGCTTTGTTCAGTGTGGAAACACTAATTTTCACACAAAGGGTGGTGCTTGTGTGGAGCAAGCTGCCAGAGGAGGTAGTTGAGGCTGGGACTATCCCAACGTTTAAGAAACAATTAGACAGGTACATGGGTTAGGACAAGTTTGGAGGGTTATTTAGACCAAACATAGGCAGGTGGGACTAGTGCAACTGGGACACGTTGGCCATGTGGGCAAGTTGGGACGAAAGGCCTGTTTCCACACTGTACTCCTCTATGACTAATGTGTGCCACTCCAGCCTTGATTGTGAGAGTTGTGTATAGTACGGAAACTTCATCTGCAAGGATCAAGAACAATATTGTCTCACATTTTGGTTTCACTGCCATTTGGCCCTATCGAAATATTGCAGGTTCTTGCAGTTGTTACGACCTTTCCAAATAACCCTGGAAAGGGGCAGAAAGTGCTGGAGTATCTCCTAGCGGGTCGGCAGTATCTCTGCAGGACATGGCTGGGCGAAGGTTTCAGGTTGGGATCCTCCTTCGGTCTGAAGAAGGGTCCCAACCCGAAACATCGCCTGTCCGTGCCCTCCGGAGATTCTGCTCGACCTGTTGAGTTAGTTACTCCAGCACTTTGCGATCAACACGAGACTCCATCACCTGCAGTTCCTTGTGTCTAACTCCGAAAGGGACATACCACTGTGGAAGGAACACTCTTCCGAGTACTTGGGAGTATTTCCGCTGAATAGTTGGGTGCTGTCATAGTGGGAGAGTGAAAGAGAGTGTACCTTATTTAGCTGAGGGAAACGGGCAAGCTGTCGAATGGTGCAATGGAGAGGGTTGAATCTCCAGGGCTACAGCCATGTGCGCCCTGCAGGTAGCTTCCCAGAACATCCTCCAAAGGAGACCGGAATGGCCTGTAATTCATTGGATGTCTATCTGTAGTCTGACTGGCCCTGGCTGAGGGTGAATGAGGAGTAGGTGAGGTCCCCTCTCACGAGCGTGTGACTCGGGTGATCGCTCCCACGCAAGTGTGAGCAGCCAAGTGTGAGAGGAGTTGTGGATCAGCAGAAGATCCGTAAGCAATCTTGAGGCTAAGAACTTGAGTGTGACCACAAGCAAGGTCACCCAGGCATATGTGTGAGACTATCTTTGAGGTCATGGCAGATGAGGGATCTGAATGAGGACCATAAACTGAGTATGAACTGAACAATATCAAAGGATGTAGAAATAAGGAACTGCATGTGCTGGTTTACAACAAAAAAAAGCACAAAGTGCTGGAGTAACTCATCGAATCAGGCAGCATCCCTGGAGAACATGGATGGGTGACGCTTTGGGTCGCAACCCATCTTCGGACATATTGGTGGGGGGGAGGGAGTTTCATCCTTACAGTTTCTGTTTTTTTCATCTCTGGCCTTTGTCCAACCATTTGCCTATAAACCCCCCTCCCCCCTCCCGCGCCCCGCACCTCCCACACTTTGTCCTGCTCCTCCTCTCTTCCAGCTTTCTCTCCCCCTCCTACAATCAGTATGAAGAAGGGTCCCGAGCCGAAACGTCACCTATCCGTGTTCTCCGGAGCCTGGCCCTCCGAGTTACTCCAGCACTCTGTGTCTTCCTTTGCAATATCTGAGGAAATGGGTTTTTGAAAAAAGCTGACTGTTCTGTGAACGTGCACGAATGCTTGATGGAAAATCTTGTTGTAGACAAATTCTTCACGTCGCACAACCATTGGCATAACTTGGGGAAGATTTACGGGGGGGACGGGGGACGGGGGGGGGGAGGATCGCAAAGGAGAAAAAAAATCTGGATAAGAAATGAGGAATTTAATTTCCTGAGAGTTGCCAAGTCTGCCGGAAATACGCGCAAAATTGCTCGACTCCGGCTTAATTGAATTTGTAACTGCTTTTATTTTGGAGTTATGGGAACAAGTCTCGAGCTCCATGCATTTATACAACTCTGTTTGGGTCCTTGATGTATCTTATCTGCAACAAATGAATTACTTTAATGAAGAGCCCGTCTTTGCTGTTCGTGGGTAGATAATCCAGACAGAGCATGGTCTAAGTAAAATAAAGGAGGTGTGAGCTGCAAAGAGTGGGTCGGCTTGGTAATTGGATCAATGCTGCCCAGGGTCTTGGAGAGACTATTCCTATGCCTGGAACCACACGATGTTGATTCCTGGCCTAGTTTAGTTTAGTTTTAGAGATACAGCACGGAAACAAGCCCTTTGGCCCACCGAGTCCGCGCCGACCAGCGATCCCCGCACATCAACACTATCCTACACACGCCAGGGACAATTTTTTTACACATACGCCAAGCCAATTAACCTACATACCAGTACGTCCTTGGAGTGTGAGAGGAAAATGAAGATCTCATAGAAAACACACACGGTAACGGGGAGAACATACAAACTCCGTACAGACAGCAGCCATAGTCGGGATCGAACTCGGATCTCCGGCGCTGCAAGCACTGTAAGGCAGCAACTCTAACGCTGCACCACGGTGCCGCCCTTTCCTTTCCAAGAGTTTTCCAGAGAAATGTTTCAATGTGAGATTTTCCAGGTCCCATATCAATGCATTACCCTTTAAACAGTGAAACGGAATTGAAATTGCTCCATCTGATAGCAATGCTGGTGGACCCAGGTATGTAGGTTAATTGGCTGGGTAAATGTAAAAATTGTCCCTAGTGGGTGTAGGATAGTGTTAATGTACGGGGATCACTGGGCGGCACGGACTTGGTGGGCCGAAAAGGCCTGTTTCTGGCTGTATATATATGATATGATATGATGATGATAACCCAGGAGTAATTCTATTCTAATATTCCCCTTCCCCTCTCCCTTTCCTCCCATATCCCTCCCTCCAGCTTTACATTTCACTCCTACTCCTCTGTCCTTATCTGACACCCTTTTGTCCCCCTTTCCCCCTCGAACCTCTGTCCATCCATCTGCCAATTAAACCCCTCTCATCTCCATTCACCCATCTCTTGCCAGGCTTTGTTCCTTCCCCGACTCTCCTTTCCAGCGTTCTGTTCCGTCCCCATCTCCATTTTCCTGCTTTCTCCCCACTGCTCCTATCAGTCTGAAGAAGTGTGTGTTCCCCGACACGAGACGACGCCCGTCCGTCCCCCCCACAGACGCTGCCCGATCCGCTGAGTTCTTCCAGGACTTTGCGTTTTGCTCACGATTCCAGCGCTGCAGTTCCCCGTGTCTCAATGTTCTAATCTTCATTCAACATCTGAAGGAGGAGGAGGAGGAGGAGTCGTGGAGTGGGTGGGAAGGAAGGAGGAATCACAGAGGGGGAGCAGTGAGAGAGGTTGTTGCTGACTCTCGTCGGAGAGAGGAGGAAGAAGAGTCTCGACCCGAAACGTCACTCATTCCTTCCCTCCAGAGTTACTGCTGAGTTACTCCAACATTTTGTGTCACCAAAGTATCTGATTTCATTTCCATTTCCCATCCTCCAGTATCCAGCCCGTGTAATAACCTTTGGGAATAGAGACTGCAGGAGCTCAAATAAAAGCACATTGAAAGTCACATCATGTTTTATCTTGATGTTCCTCAGAAATATTACTTTAAGCACACCCCTCACTATTTCATTTTAATTTTCCGTCAAATATTTTGCCATTTCATGGGAACATTGGAAGATAGAAACTGTAGGCGCTGCAGTAGAGTTGCTGCCTTAGAGCGCCAGAGGCCCGGGTTCAATCCTGACTATGGCCGCTGTCTTTATGGAGTTTGTATGCTCTCCCCGTGACCGCGTGGGTTTTCTCCGGGTGCTCCGGTCTCCTCCCACATTCCAAAGACGTGTAGGTTTTGTAGGTTAATTGGCTTCTGTAAATGGTCCCCAGTGCGTCGGGTGGAACTAGTGTACGGGTGATCGATCATTGGTCGGCGTGGACTCTGTGGGCTGAGGGCCTGTTTCCATGTTGTATCTCCAAACTAAATGAAACAAAGCTAAAGTAAGGAGGAAACAATGTGGCAGCACTAACTAACCCATTGAACAAGATCAGGCATAAACCATGTCATGTACCTCCCTTATCACTGTGCAAATCAATACCTTCTGTCCAGAACACAGATGACCCTTGTCAGAGCCGGCTGTACTTTTTGAGAAGGCTTTGCTCCTTCAACGTCTGCAGTAAGATACTGCAGATGTTCCACCAATCAGTTGCGGCCAGTGCCATCTTCTCTGCTATCGGGTGCTGGGGCAGGTGGGTGAAGGCCGAGGACACCAACTGGATTAACAAGCTCATCAGGAAGGCTGGCTCCGTCCTTGGGGCGGCGTTGGATTCATGGGCGGTGGTGTTGGAGGGGAGGATGCTCCTCAAACTGCGGAGCATCTTGGACAATACACTGGAAATTAGAAGGATGAGAGGGGATCTTATTGAAACATATAAGATTATTAAGGGATCGGACACGTTAGAGGCAGGAAACATGTTCCCAATGTTGGGGGAGTCCAGAACCAGGGGCCACGGTTTAAGAATAAGGGGTAGGCCATTTAGAACGGAGATGAGGAAAAACCTTTTTCAGTCAGAGAGTTGTAAATCTGTGGAATTCTCTGCCTCAGAAGTCAATGGAGGCCAATTCTCTGGATGCTTTCAAGAGAGAGCTAGATAGAGCTCTTAATGATAGCGGAGTCAGGGGGTATGGGGAGAAGGCAGGAACGGGGTACTGATTGTGAATGATCAGCCATGATCACATTGAATGGTGGTGCTGGCTCGAAGGGCCGAATGGCCTACTCCTGCGCCTATTGTCTATTGTCTAATACAGCTCACCCCCTCCATGACACACTGAAGAGCACCTTCAGCAACAGACTGGTTCCACCAAGGGGCAGTACAGAACGCAACAGGAGATCATTTTTCCCTGCGGCTATCAAACTGTACAACTCCTCCCCCTTCTGTCATGGGCTAGTCTGTCTCCCCTCCCCCACCCCGCCCCCCAATCTTTGCACACTCCCAATCCTTTCCACTCGTCACTTTAATTTCATGTTTCATGTATCTTGTTGTGTTTTATGACTGTTGGCAGACAAATTTCCCTCCTGGGATAAATACATTTCTATCGTATCGTGTCGTATCGTGATGGGGGATTGCGTTCCTGAAGAACGTTCTGAGTTGCTCTTGAATATTTCTTTGACCCTCCATAGTGTTTGTAGGCTCTAATAAGTTGAAGCTTATTAATGTAAACAACTGAGTTGGAATCGCCAACAAAATATCCTTCATTGAAGGCAGTCTACAAATATCTCATTAGACGGTTCATTCTGTTCTGTCATACCTAAAATACTGCCTCCCTTTAAAATTGTAATGAACCTATCCAAAATATCAACTACTTGCCTTCAGGTACCTATTTACATATCAATACAGTTGTACAAATAACCAAACATAAGTTCACTTAGTTTCTTAGTCGAAGACAGTCAGAACCTTTTTCGCAGGATGGAAAAACCAAAGACTAGAGGGCATAAGCTTTAAGGTGAGCGGGGCAAAGTTTAAAGGAGATGTGTGGGCCAAGACTTTTACACAGAGGGTGGTGAGGTGCCTGGAACACACGCTGCCAGAGGCCGATAGGATTGTGGCATTTAAGAGACTTTTGGATAAGCATACGGCTATTCAGGGAATGGAGGGAAATGGATTATGTGCAGGCAGATAAGAGTTGGTCTTGGCATCATGTCCAGCACAGACATTGTGGGCTGAAGGGCCTGTCCTTGTGCTATACTGTTCTATGTTATATGCTCTCAATAACAAAACTCTTCACTTCTGGCTTATATTTCACGTCTCTAAAGCATCCATTACCAGGGGCAGAGATGTCATCTGATTACTTCTCCAATGTGCCTTGTTGATTTCAGACAGTAGATTACCTTAACATAATTATCTTCACAATGACGCCCAACTATATATACACGTATATATTTTATTACAACTCTTCTCAACATCAACTGTTGGCATTAAATTTAGCGCTGGCTAATAATATTTATTAGCCGTGTGGTACAGTTACACATTGCGTCTGATACATCATTAGATGCCGTGAACTCAATCACAGCAGCTTCGCCTGTGCTTGTTTCCTGAAGGCTCTCCATCTCAGCGCCTCGGCTTTCACATTATCTAGCATCTTGGTTTCCATCCTCAGTCCCTGCAGACAGCAAATCTTTCTTTCTTTCCCCTCTCCGAACTGTCTCCAAAGCTCACAATTCTATCAGGGCTGTTTGGAATCTCTCGTGCCGAGCGAGCTCTGTCTGTGCCGTATTGAGCTTGTATTGAACCAGTAAGACCATGCATAATGTGACATCTCTCACTGGGCAGTTGGAGCTTGTGAACTGCAGTTGCAAAGAAAATCTTCTCGTGTCACACGCAACTCAACCCGTGCCTGATTCAGGCCATTCCGTTATTCAGTCAACAAGAAAAGCTCTGGACTTGAGTTGAATAGAAATTGGGCTTGAGTGTAGTTTATTGTCGCGTGCACCGAGGTACAGTGAAAAGTTTTTGTTGCGTGCTAACCAGTCAGCGGAAAGACAGTACATGATTACAATTGAGCCGTCCACAGTGCACAGATACATGGTAAAGGGAATAACGTGAATAGCGTTTAGTGCAAGATAACGTCCAGTAGCGTCCGATCAAAGATAGTCCGAGGGTCTCCAATGAGGTTGATGGTAGCTCAGGATTGCTCTCTAGTTGTCGGTAGGATGGTTCAGTTGCCTGATAACAGCTGGGAAGAAACTGACCCTGAATCTGGAGGTGTGTGTTTTCACACTTCTATACCTTTTGCCTGATGGGAGAGGGGAGAAGAGGGAGTGGCCGGAGAGTTTGAGGTCTTCTCATTCTCATATTCAGCAGCTCAATTGTCTGAGCCAGATTCCGTTTGCCCGGTCCATGTTACAGAGCCATACAACTTGCAAACAGGCCCTTTGGCCCAACTTGCCCATGCCGACCAACATGTCCCATCTACACTAATCCCACATGCCTTCATTTGGCCCTCTAAACTTATCCTATCCATGTACCTGTCCAAATATTTTGTTAAATGTTGCGATAGTACCAGTCATTACAACCTCCTCTGGCAGCTCATTCCATACACCCACCACCCTTTGTGCAAAAATGTTACCCCTCGGGTTCCCGGTTGTTCCAGGTTCCTAGTTCATGTTGTGCTGCGATTTTTGCCTTCCACCTTATCTGTGGACTCCATTAACGTGACAGTTGTTTTTCTGAAACCTCCCTCATACTGCCCAAAAAGAGATTCTATCGAGCTTGCTTGAGGATGTAAATATTCCCATTCCTCTGAAAATGATGAATCACTGTCCAAATGGTGCTCCGGGATTAGACTGCTCTTAATGGACTGGTCTTCACTCCAGTCAAATTCTCTGGTCTCATCTGCCCACCATTTCATCTCCATTTTCATCTCCAGCTTTTGTGTCTCACTCCACCCGTCTGCCGCTCAACGCCCCGCACCTGTATCCACCTATCACTCGCCAGGCTTTGCCATGCCCCGCAGCTCTCTCTCCCAGCTTTTCCAGCTCTCTCTCCCACCCCCCCCTCCCCCCTCCATTACTGTATCAGTCAGAAGAGTGGACTGAGCCAAAACGTCACCTGTTCTTTCACTCCACAGATGCTGCCGGACCCGCTGAGTTCCCCCAGAATTCTCTGGCGTGGCTTTTTACCTCTCATTGCGAGTTTGAATCTCAACGGCGTGGTGGTCTCTGCAGATGGTTCCATAATGGACGCCATCTGCCCTGATACCTCGCTACCATCTGCCTTGGTATCTCACTACCATCTGGCTTGGTACCTTGCGACCATCTGCGCTGGTACCTCACTGCCATCATGATAGTGGGCTTCACTTTCCGACCGTCAGTGAAGGAGATATGTGCCCAGCCTCGCTGGCAAACACTAAACTGGTCAGCATTGAAGAATGCTTTTAAACTTCTATTTATGTCAATGAAAGGAATTTTCGTTCTTGTTGGTAATGCCACTTCCCATTACAAAACCCTTCTCTACAAATATCACATTTCCCCTTCACCTCGGGGTAATTTTACCATGGTCTCTGCCTCTGCCTCTGTCCCATTCAATCTTTTGTTTCATCACCTAAGCCCATAACCTCTGCATGAACCTCCTGGCTTAACTCCTCCGTAGAAGATCTTGCATTTAGACCCTTCACTCTCCTTTCAGCCCAAGCCTCACATTCCTCTTTGGAGATCTTCTCCTCAAACTCGAAGGTATTTATTCACAAAATGCTGGAGTAACTCAGCAGGTCAGGCAGCATCTCAGGAGAGAAGGAATGGGTGGCGTTTCGGGTCGAGACCCTTCTTCAGACTGATTCAACCATCTGCAGAGATCAGTCTGAAGAAGGGTCTCGACCCGAAACGTCGCCCATTCCTTCTCTCCTGAGATGCTGCCTGACCTGCTGAGTTACTCCAGCATTTTGTGAATAAATACCTTCGATTTGTACCAGCATCTGCAGTTATTTTCTTACTTCTCCTCAAACTCTATCTCCAATGATGCTGTTGGATCGTTACTGATTCCTTGATTACTTTGCAGCCCCGGTCGGCCCATTCCAGCAAGGATGTGGGTGCAGAAGAGGTGCTGCCAGAATTGGGGGGGGGTTAACTGCAAGCAGAGTTTTTGTATAAAAGTTGGATTGTTTTCTCAGGAACCCTGGAGGTTGTGAAGAGACCTGATGGAAGTCTTATCAAATTATGAGAGGCATAGAAAGAGAAGACAGTTAGAACCTTTTGTTTTCCGTTGTGGAAATGTCAAAGACTAGAGGGCATAACTTTAGTGTCAGAGGGGCAAAGTTTAAAGGAGGTATGTGCGGGGCAAGTTTTGTACACAAGAGAATGGTAGGCGATTGGAACGTGTGGCCAAGTGTGGTGGTGAAAACAGATATGATAGCGACATTATAGATCAGGTGCAGGCACATGAAATAGTTGATCTTGGCATCATGTTGGGAACAGGCATTGTGGGCCAAAGGGCCTGTTCTTGTACTGAACTGTTCCATGCTCTCTGTTTCATGTAGTGCATCTGGCTTTGTGGAGAACACTGCCTAACATCACTGCACTTGCACGCCGGGGCAGTACTTTCTCTTGTTGCCCCGGGCAGTAAGGTCTCACAGCTGTCGATCTCCCAGTCACTAACAACTACTTCATACAGCTGCACCTATGACCCTTGCCTGGTAGCATCTGCAAGGCCATTTAACCAGGGATTTGTTTCGATGGGGCCAGTCCCCTCCGAAGCCTGAGGGCTTCACGGCCCAATGTTATGACCCTCTCAAACACGCAGTCCTCCAATTCAAGTCGAGTCAATTCAATCTCTGCCCATGATCACTGGTGCAAGCTACTGGCCCCTGATTAATGGTTCAATGGTTCCTTATTTTTACATGGACCAAAATTCAGTGAAATTCGTGCATACAGTTCAGTAAGCGAATTGCCGCACGTGAGCACAATCGCGAATTAAATGTCGGGTCACGGGGAGAAGGCAGGACAATGGGTTTGAGAGGCAAAGATAGATCAGATATGATTGCATGGTGTTAATCATATCATATCATATCATATAATATATATACAGCGCGGAAACAGGCCTTTTCGGTCCACCAAGTCCGCGCCGCCCAGCGATCCCCGCACATTAACACTATCCTACACCCACTAGGGACAATTTTTTTACATTTACCCAGTCAATTAACCTACATACCTGTACGTCTTTGGAGTGTGGGAGGAAACAGAAGATCTCGGAGAAAACCCACGCAGGTCACGGGGAGAACGTACAAACTCCTTGCAGTACAGCACCCGTAGTCAGGATCGAACCTGAGTCTCCGGCGCTGCATTCGCTGTAAAGCAGCAACTCTACCGCTGCGCTACCGTGCCGCTATGTGTGGGGATCGCTGGTCGGCATAGATTCGGTGGGCCGAAGGGACGGTTTCCAAGCTGTTCCTCTGAATTTAACAAAACTAAAGCAAAAAACCAAAGAGCCCTGCAGACACCACATTGGTAACAAGTTTGGGATGTTGCTATAATATAAGAGAGTAAGTAATAAGGCAGGAGAATTATTTTTTTTGGCTGGGTAGAAACTAGGGTTGCCAACTTTCTCACTCCCAAATAAGGGACAAAAGGTGACATCACCACGTGACCTCACCCAGCCAGCGGCCACATGCTCCCGCTCCACCAATGGCGGCCGCCCGGGCCAGGAGGCGGGTTGTTATGCAACCTCCGTTAGGCGGCACTTGGGCCTCCGGGCCTACAGTGTCCAGGCCTACAGCGCCCCCCCCCCCCCCCCCGGCCTAATACGGGAGAAGGGTGGTCCCATACGGGACAAACCAATTTAGCCCAAAATACGTGATGTCCCGGCTAATACGGGACAGTTGGCAACCCTAGTAGAAACAAATGCAGGGAGTGACTGAGGCAGACTTGTCAGCCACCAATGGTCTGCTGTTCCATGCATGGAAACAGTGGTAATATTCCTGAGGGTGAATAATATGGTCAAAGTGTATGAAATCATGAGGGGAATGGATAGAATGAATGTACGGAGTCTTTTACCCAGGGTAGGGAAATCAAGAACCAGAGGCCATAGGTTTAATGTGAGAGGGCAAAGATTTAATAGGAGCTCAAGGGGCAACTGTTTCACACAGAGGGTGACGGGTGTATGGAACGAGGTGCCAGAGGAGGTCATTGCAGCAGTTACTATAACAGTGTTTAACGTTGCCGCACCCCGCTAGCAGGCCTGGCTCACCTGCCACGGAACCGGGCACCCGCCCGGCAGGAGGGACGCCTCCGAGCCCGGCTCCTGCCCGTACTCCGCGGACCGAGAACCGGAGAGGTGGGCGGAGGGAGCTGGCGGCGGCGGATGCTGAACAAAGAGGCATCAAGAGGAATCGGGGTCCTACCTTCCTCACCCTCAAGGTCACCTGGGGGCGTGTCCCCAGGACACAAGGGCAGGGGAAGGAGAGGGACGACGGTCCACTGGACGATCCACATGGAGGCGACGGCTGCAACGGGCCTTTACGGCCAGCTACTGCTGGGATTTTGAAAATGGCGCCAAGACCTGGCGACTCACGCATGTGGACTCAGTGGGCTGTTTGTGTACATTCTGTATTTAGTCGACAAGCTCGTAAGATCAAGGAGCAGAGTGGGCCATTCAGCCCTTCAAGCCTGAAATTTTCTCCTGCCTTACTACTTACTCTCTTAACTAGCAACATCCCAAACCTGTTACCAATGTGGTGTCTGCAGGGCTCTTTGGATTTATGCTTTAGTTTTGTTAAATTTAGAGGTACAGCTTGGAAACAGGCCCTTCGGCCCACCAAATCTATGCCGACCAGCGATCCCCACACACTAACACCATCCTACACACTAGTTACGGTTTCTTTTACTGGAGCCAATTAACCTATAAACTTGTATGTCTTTGGAGTGTGGGAGAAAACCGAAAAGAGCACCCAGAAAGAACCTACCTGGTCACATGAAGAACGTATAAACTCCGTACAGACAGCATCCATAGACAGGATCGAACCCGGGTCTCTGGCGCTGTAAGGCAGCAACTCTACCGCTGCGCCACCGTGATTGCTAGAGGCAACAGACAAAGATAGATCGACCGATAAAACCGCCTTCATTAAAGGCTGTAAATTCTCTCAACCAAGAGCAGCAGCTGGCACAACAATGTATTAAAGGTTTACCACTCAGCTCTTAAAGCTACATGAGCCATCCTATACCCGACAACTTCCAACTTTGATCACTTTCACCACTCGTGCTTAGTGGTGTTAGAGTGAATGAGGGCTAGGCTCAGCTGATCCTTCATACATTTATAAGTTCATAAGTGATAGGAGGAGAATTAAGCCATTCGGCCCATCAAGTCTGCTCTGCCATTCAATCATGGCTGATCTATCTCTCCATCCTAACCCTATTTTCCTGCCTTCTCACCATAACCATTGACACCTGTACTTATCAAGAATCTATCTATCTCTGCCTTAAAAATATCCATCGGGGGTAGGGTACTGACATGGATAGAAAATTGGTTGACAGACAGAAAGCAAAGAGTGGGGATAAATGGGTCCCTTTCGGAATGGGAGGCAGTGACCAGTGGGGTACCGCAAGGTTCGGTGCTGGGACCCCAGCTATTTACGATATATATTAATGACTTAGACGAAGGGATTAAAAGTACCATTAGCAAATTTGCAGATGATACTAAGCTGGGGGGTAGTGTGAATTGTGAGGAAGATGCAATAAAGCTGCAGGGTGACTTGGACAGGTTGTGTGAGTGGGCGGATACATGGCAGATGCAGTTTAATGTAGATAAGTGTGAGGTTATTCACTTTGGAAGTAAGAATAGAAAGGCAGATTATTATCTGAATGGTGTCAAGTTAGGAGGAGGGGGAGTTCAACGAGATCTGGGTGTCCTAGTGCATCAGTCAATGAAAGGAAGCATGCAGGTACAGCAGGCAGTGAAGAAAGCCAATGGAATGTTGGCCTTCGTAACAAGAGGAGTTGAGTATAGGAGCAAAGAGGTCCTTCTACAGTTGTACTGGGCCCTGGTGAGACTGCACCTGGAGTACTGTGTGCAGTTTTGGTCTCCAAATTTGAGGAAGGATATTCTTGCTATGGAGGGCGTGCAGCGTAGGTTCACTAGGTTAATTCCCGGAATGGCGGGACTGTCGTATGTTGAAAGGCTGGAGCGATTGGGCTTGTATACACTGGAATTTAGAAGGATGAGGGGGGATCTTATTGAAACATATAAGATAATTAGGGGATTGGACACATTAGAGGCAGGAAACATGTTCCCAATGTTGGGGGAGTCCAGAACAAGGGGCCACAGTTTAAGAATAAGGGGTAGGCCATTTAGAATGGAGATGAGGAAGAACTTTTTCAGTCAGAGAGTGGTGAAGGTGTGGAATTCTCTGCCTCAGAAGGCAGTGGAGGCCAGTTCGTTGGATGCTTTCAAGAGAGAGCTGGATAGAGCTCTTAAGGATAGCGGAGTGAGGGGGTATGGGGAGAAGGCAGGAACGGGGTACTGATTGAGAGTGATCAGCCATGATCGCATTGAATGGCGGTGCTGGCTCGAAGGGCTGAATGGCCTACTCCTGCACCTATTGTCTATTGTCTATTGTCTATTGACTTGGTCTCCACAGCCTTCTGTGGCAATTAATTCCACAGATTCGCCATTCTCTGACTAAAGAAATTCCTCCTCATCTCCTTCCTAAAGGAATGTTCTTTAATTCTGAGGCTATGGCCTCTGGTCCTAGACTCTCCCAGTAGTGGAAACATCCTCTCCATATCCACTCTACCCAAGCCCTGTCACTATTCGGTGAGTTTCTATGAGGTTGCCCATTCATCCTTCTAAAGTTCAGTGAGTAGAGGCCCAGTGCAGTCAAACACTCATCAGACGTTAACCCACTCATCCCTGCAATCGTTCTCGTATGATCTCTGTTCAGAGAGATTGAATGTGGTGCTGGTAACCTCAGCAACTACTGACGTAGACTGACATTCTGCAGCGATGTTGAGGGATTCCTGTCTGGTCAGAGGTGCCCTTCTTTAGATGGAAGACAAAGTGAGAGCCTGCCTATTATTTAAGGTGGATGAGAACAATCCCACGACACCATTAAAAGATCATAAGGGCTGTTCTGATCAATATTCGCCCCTTGGGCAGGTTAATTGGTCGTTCGTCTCGTTGATGTTTGTGAGCACAAAATGGCGTCGCTGCTTGCCTGCACAGCCTTGGTGACGTTCTGCTGGGAGACTTTGAGGCACTTCTGAACGCTGTGACTGAGGGCTGTACGGAACCGTGATTCAATCTATTGTGATCACGCGAGTGGCCCGGGCTTTATCACTAATGAAATCAAAGGCTGCACTCTCGCAAAATGGCCGCTTCCAGCACGAAGCAATGTTTGTTTAGAAGAAGGAGGGGAGATTAAAGTCAGAACGAATTCTCGTTTTAACTCCTGGGGGGGGGAAAGATCGTTGCGAGGACGTTCAGATTTCCTCCCAGGATTTCTCCACGAAGATAAATAACTGGATTAAAAGCAGTGAGAAATATGACAGGGCTGCAGTCACCATGTGAACAGACCGTTGAAACAATTTCAGTTGATTTTATTTTTGTTTGCATCCAGAGATTCGAGAGCCTTTGGCATTCTCTGCTGTTGAGAGGCAAGTCACAGCCACATTGAAGTCTTTTGGCGTGACTCCCATAATGAGTCGTCTTCAGATAAAAAGCTTATAAGCAGGTTTGGCTTTGAGAGTGCTCAGCGCATCATCAAACCGATATATTATCACTTTCACTCTCCACCCACGCCCACCCCTTCCCTTTCCCTTGGCCCTGCTCCTGCCATCTTAAACTCCTTTCCATCGATAGCTGAAGGCAAAGCAAGCAGCGATGGAAAAATGACAAACTGTTTACTTTCCTGCCTCAGGCAAGTCGATACCTTGGAGATAAGGCTGGCCGCTCCGATATTGTCACCTAATGCAGCAGATGCAGCATTGAGCAGTCTGTTAGGGAATCATTTTTTTGCCAAACTTTTTTTATTGCTATTTTTGTGCCTTACTCCCGAGTTTGTGCTGCCTTGAGTTTAGAGCTGGTTCGAGGGGGAGGGAGGAGAGGGGGTATGGGGAGAAGGCAGGAACGGGGTACTGATTGAGAATGATCAGCCATGATCACATTGAATGGTGGTGCTGGCTCAAGGGGCCGAATGGCCTACTCCTGCACCTTTTGTCTATTGTCTATTCTCCATTGAGAGTGGCATTTCTTGGGGACAGTGAGAGATAGATATCTCCGTGTGGTTGCTCGAGTTACGTTTAGGATTAGGCTTGTTGTTGTTGTCATGTATACCGAGGTACAGTGGAAAGCTTCGTTTTGCATGCTATCCAAACAGAACGGATACACTATACATAAACACAATCGAGCCAATCTCAAATGTTACAGACGGAGCAAAGGGGAAGATGCAGGGTGTCAGAATATAGTTCTCAACATTATGGCACAACGGTTCCAAAGACAAAGTCCAATGTCCATAAATGTGAATTGGACAGTACCTTATAGGGTTGCCAACTTCCTCACTCCCAAAGAAGGGACAAAGGGTGATGTCACCGCCCCGCGCCCCACGTGACCTTAACCAGCCAGCGGCCACATGCTCCCGCTCCACCAATGGCGGCCGCCATTGGTGGAGCGGGAGCATGTGGCCGTTGGCTGGGTGAGGTCACATGGGGAGTGAGGCGCGGGGCGGTGACGTCCCGTATTTGGGAGTTGGCAACTCTATTAATACGGGACAAGGGCGGTCCCATATGGGACAAAACAATTTTTAGCCCAAAATACGGTATGTCCCGGCTAATACGGGACAGTTGGCAACCCGAGAACCTTAGCTTATAGGTGGACCGTTCAGATGCCTGATAACAGAGGTTGTTCCTGAGTCTGGTGGTGCGTGTTTTCAAGCTTCTGTATCTTCTACCGAGTAGGAGCAGGTAGTAAATGCAATAACACCAGTTCTGCTGGCCTCCTTGGTGGGCTTGTTGAATTTTGTTTCGGCCAGGGATAACACTAAGCACTCAGTTATGATTGAATGATACAGCATGGAAACAGGCCCTTCAGCCCACCAAGTCCACACCAACCATCGATCACCCATTCCCACTGGCTCTACGCCGTCCCACTTTCTCATCCACTCCCTACACATCAGGGGCAATTTACAGAGGCCAATTTATCAACAAACCCGAGCACCTTTGGGATGTGGCAGGAAGCCGGAGCACCAGGATGAACCCCATGCAGTCATAGGGAGAACGTGCAAACTCCACACAGACAGCACCCGGGGTTTAGGATCGAACCCGGGTCTCAGGCATTGTGAGGCAGCAGGTCTACTAGTTGTGCCACTGTATTCTCTGCATAGTGCCATCTTCATGGGCGGCACAGTGGTGCAGTGGTAGAGTTGCTGCCTCGCAGCGCCAGAGACCCAGGTTTCGATCCTGACTGTGGGTGCTGTCAGTTCGCGGTTTGTATGTTCTCCCTGTGACCATGTGGGTTTCCACCAGGTGCTCCGGTTTCCTCCCACATCCCAAAGACCTAAAGGTTTGTAGTAGGTTAATTGGCTTCTGTAAACAGCCCCTAGTGGGTAGGATGAGAAAATGGGATAACATGGAACTCGTGTATGGCTGATCGCTGGTCGGCGTGGACTTGGTGGGCTGAAGGGCCTGTTTCCACGCTGTATCTCTAACACGAAAAAACGAAATCTAAAGCTCAACTGACTGAAGAAATCCTTTACCCACCCAATGTTTCTAAAGCAATCTGTGCACGGTTAGAGAGATTTAGACGTAGACTTTAGAGATACAGACTTTAGAGGTACAGAACGGAAACAGGCCCTTCGGCCCACCGAGTCAGTGTTGACCAGCAGCCACCCTACACTTGCACCACCCTACAAACTAGGGACAATTACAATCTTATTTACCTAAGCCAATTAATCTACAAACCTGAACGTCCATGGAGTGTGGGAGGAAAAACCGACAGGGGAGAATGGGGAGAATGTACAAACTCCGTACGGGCAAGCACCCGTAGTCAGGATCGAACCCGGGTCTCTGGCGCTGTAAGGCAGCAGCTTTACCATTGCACCGCCCTGCAACCCCTTTGAACAAAGGTTTGAGTTTCGAACAAACTGTTTTGTCCAAATCTCATGCAATTTGGTTGGCACGGTGGCGCAGCGATAGATTTGCTACCTCACAGCGCCAGAGACCCGGGTTCGATCCTGACGATCCTTGTCTGTACGGAGTTTGTACGTTCTCCCCGTGACCTGCGTGGGTTTTCTCCGCGATTTTTCAGTCTCCTCCCGCCCTCCAAAGACGTACAGGTCTGTAGGTTAATTGGCTTGGTAGGAAATGTAAATTATCCCTAGTGTGTGTAGGCTAGTGTTGTTGTGCGGGGATCGCTGGTCTGTGCGGACTCGGTAGGGCCGAAGGGCCTGTTTCCGCACTGTATCTCTAAACTAAACAAAACTAAAAAAAACGAAACTAAACTTCTCAAGGGTAGAGGTTGGTTATTTATTGTTCACCCAACAGCTCGAAGATTGCATTTATCCATTAACCACTGAACACTGCGCTGTCCTTGTTTTCACTGGAGGTGAACAAGGCCCGATTCTTAAACCATGTGTGTTCTTGGTGCTGAAATAAGTCCAACCAAAGGATGTGACCATGAACTTCTTCCCCATTTAATGAGATCTTGGCTGCTCTATAATCTAACGCCATTTGCAGGCATTGGTTCCATGTCCCTTAATACCCTTGGCTCACAAACAACTATTGATCTCTAATTTAAAAAGATTAATTGAGTTGGCATCCAGCGTTTCCTCAAGGAGACAGGAGAGATTGCAGATGCTGGAATCTGGAGCGAAGAAACAAACTGCTGGAGGAACTCAGCCAGTCAGGCAGCATCTATGGAGGGAAAGGAATGGTCAGGACTGAGAGCGTCAGTCATCAGGGAGGTTCATCAGTATAGAGGGGAGAGGAGTGTTTTAGTTTAGCTTAGAGATACAGCGCGGAAACAGGCCCTTCGGCCCACCGGGTTCGTGCCGACCAGCCATCCTCGTTACACTGGCACGCAACACGCAAGGGACATTTAACAACTTTTACTGAAGCCAATTCACCTACAAACCTGCACGTCTTTGGAGCGCGTGAAGAATTTTGAAGGATGAGAGGAGATCTTATCGAAACGTATAAGATTATTAAGGGGTTGGACACGTTAGAGGCAGGAAACATGTTCCCAATGTTGGGGGAGTCCAGAACAAGGGGCCACAGTTTAAGAATAAGGGGTAGGCCATTTAGAACTGAGATGAGGAAAAACTTTTTCAGTCAGAGAGTTGTGAATCTGTGGAATTCTCTGCCTCAGAAGGCAGTGGAGGCCAATTCTCTGAATGCATTCAAGAGAGAGCTAGATAGAGCTCTTAAGGATAGCGGAGTCAGGGGGGTATGGGGAGAAGGCGGGAACGGGATACTGATTGAGAATGATCAGCCAATGATCACATTGAATGGTGGTGCTGGCTGGAAGGGCCGAATGGCCTCCTCCTGCACTTATTGTCTATTGTCTAAACCAGAGCACCCGAGGAATACCCACGAGGTCACGGGGAGAACGTGCCAACCCCATACAGGCAGCACCCGTGGTCAGGATGGAACCCGGGCCTCTGGCGCTGTGAGGCAGCAACTCTACCACTGCGCCACCGTACGAGGGGTGAGGTCTGTGATAGACGGGCGAGATGGAGTGGTGGAAGATGGGGAGGTGGGGCCAGATGGTGGAGAGGGCAAGGGTGGAATAGAGAAGGGGGGGGGGTGGGGGGTGGATTGTTTCTGCCTCCACCACCACCCCTGGCAGCCTGTTCCAGGCACCCACCACCCCTTTTGTACAAAGCGACTTGCCCCGCGCATCCCCTTTAAACTGTGGCCCTCTCACATTAAAGCTATGCCCTCTCGTCTTTAGCATTTCCACCCTGTGATCAAGGTCCTGACTGCCTGCTCTCTGCAGAGGAGTCGAGGCGTGACAGCACAGCACCCACGCTGCCCCTTGACATTTCAGAGCCATACTTTAATTTTCGTCCAAAAATTTAATTAAAATCACATCGAGTTCTCGCTAATAAATAGTCTCTGGCTTACAGGTGCAAATGTAGGCTGGTAAAGGGAGGACATTCAATTTATCCTTCGGCCTCTCTCTCTCTCTCTCTCTCTCTCTCTCTCTCTCTGTCTGGCTTTTTGTCTTTCAAATGTAATCTCTCTGCGTACATCTTTTCTTGCGCTTATAATGGCACAGAAGGAGACCATTGGTCCCCTCGGCTTATAAAACAGCATGCAGGCTTTTTGCTGGATTGTCATCTCTTACATAACATGTAATGCAAATCAGGAAATAGTGCGTGAACTTGGGATGGTTACTTACATAGTCTAACAAATAAGATATTTCTGGTTGATATATTTTAACCATCAAAATTCATAGACTTACTCTGGCTGCACAAAGACACAAATTCAGTGGTACCTCTGCAGTGCTGATCTATCTGTCTGTCTGTCTATCTATATTCATCTGTCTATCTGACTCCCTGGCACCATGTTGGTCTATTTATCTATCTGTCTCTCTATCTATCTATCCAGTGGCACATTCATCTCCGTCTCTTTACCAGCACATCTATCTTCTCTCTCTCAGCTCCTATTAGAGTTCAGTGTTTCTATATCCACTGGCTGACCAAGCAATGGAGACCCACAAAGAGGGAATTTCTAATTCTCTCAGTGACTCCTTGCTTTGTTCGTATTCGGGCCCTGACTTTCAGAACATAATGTATAAGGCCGCAAGACATAGGAGCAGAATTAGGCCCCTCAGCCCATCGAGTCCACTCCGCCATTCAATCGTGGCTGGCCTATCTCTCCCTTTCTTATTGAAACGTATAAGATTATTAAGGGGTTGGACACGTTAGAGGCAGGAAACATGTTCCCAATGTTGGGGGAGTCCAGAACAAGGGGCCACGGTTTACGAATAAGGGGTAGGCCATTTAGAACTGAGATGAGGAAAAACTTTTTCAGTCAGAGAGTGGTGAATCTGTGGAATTCTCTGCCTTAGAAGGCAGTGGAGGCCAATTCTCTGAATGCATTCAAGAGAGAGCTAGATAGAGCTCTTAAGGATAGCGGAGTCAGGGAGTATGGGGAGAAGGCAGGAACGGGGTACTGATTGAGAATGATCAGCCATGATCACATTGAATGGCGGTGCTGGCTCAAAGGGCCGAATGGCCTCTTCCTGCACCTATTGTCTATTGTCTATTGTCTATTGTCTCTCAACCCCATTCTCCAGCCTTCTCCCCATAATCTTTGACACCCGTAGGAATCAAGAACATGTCAATCTCTGGTTTAAAAATACTCAATGACTTGGCCTCCACTGCCCCCTGAGGCAATGAATTCCACAGGTTCGCCACCCTCTAACTAAAGACATTCCTCCTCATCACCCTTCTCCAAGTTGCCTCAGTTTCTTCATATCCTTGACCCCAGTACCCTATCATGGACTAAAATAAAAAAAGGTCAACGATGGACTCTGTAGAAAGAAAGGTCTCTCATTGGAAAGAGCGACACAAAAAGCTGGAGTAACTCAGCGGGACAGGCAGCATCTCTGGGGAGAAGGAATGGGTGACGTTTCGGGTCGAGACCCTTCTTCAGTGTCTATCTTCGGGTTAAGCCAGCATCTGCCGTTCCTTCCCATTCAGTGGAAAGAGCATTGGGTTTTGCGGGAAGGAAGGTGTTGGAGATTAGTGAATGACAAAGGAGAGGTTTGGAAGGAGATGAATAAAACCTGAAACAACCAGCGGAGGTTCAGAAAAAGATTGCAAGAGCTGCCAATGGGGGATTCAAAGGCTGGACTTACTGACGACTTCAAATTGTTTTAATCAGAGTGGGGTCTGGAAGTCTGTAATATGCCCGGTTAGAATATAGACTTGGAACGTGGACAGGTATAGCACAGGAACAGGCTCTTCGGCCCACATCAGTCATGTGGTCCATATCCCTCCACCCCCTACACATCCACGTGCCTATCGGAAGGCCTTTTAAATGCCATCTTTGTATCTGCCTCCACCACCACCCGTGTTGGCAAGTTCCAGGCACCCACCGCTCTTTGTATAAAACTCGCCCCCTCTCCTCCTTTGAACTTTGAACTCGTGGAAAAAGCCGTAGCCCTCCAGTAGTTGATATTTCCATCTGGTGGAAAAAAAAGTTTCTGACAGCCTATTCTAGTCATGCCTCTCATAATTGTATATAGTTCTATCGGGTCTCCCCTCAGCCTCCAACGCTCCAGAGCGAAAACAATCCAGTGGGGGGGAGCCATTTCCCGAGTGTGCATTGGTTTTTTTTTGGAATGGTGTGTGCGGCCGAGGGCGGGGAAGTCAGTGGGGGATTGGGATGGAGAATTGAAGAGACGGAATCACTCTCATGGGCTTTGAGGCTTGCCTGCCATTTTAACTAAGTCTTCTCACCATGGTGCAGGTGAAGATGCCACAATGACAGGCATGAGCCAACAGATATAAAAGGTTTTGAGCGTGGGGAGTGAAGATAACTTGTGGGAGAGTCGGAAGACCAGGGGAATATTTTCCAAGAACGACAAGAATATTAATTTTCGAATGCATCGAGAAGAAAGTGTGTTGGAAGCCAGCTCAATATGAAAAATGGACAGGGATATGAAGGGGATATGACAGGGTTTTATGAAGAAAGAGTAGAGAAATGGGATTAATTGAATGCTTCTTCAAAGAGTTGGCACAGGCGTAAAGGACCAAATAGCCTCCTTTTGTTTTGTTGGTTCCTATCTCCGTTGTCATTACTCACGTTATAGCTGGGATGCGACGTTTGGACCTTGTCTTGCCTATTCCTTTAGGATCACCCCTTTGGCAATTTCTTTATACCTCTCTGTCTGCGTGTATAAACAACTGAGATCAAACTAGAAATGCATAAATACCACGAATATTCCAGACTGTGGGTCAGCACTTGGAATTAATTGCCTGGCTTTATCCAATTTAAAATTAAGTCGTGACTGCACTGTAATGGATGATGGCAGGTTCTATTAATATTAGTTTTTAAAAATTCTTCACGAGATGTAGAGTGCAGTTTGAGATACGATGCACAATTTTACCCATGAACAGATCATTTTTAAACATTTGGCACATGAAGAGGTAACTTGCACACAGTTTTAGCATTATCTAGTTTGCCTTAAGAACGTTATGGTGCTTTGTGGTGGTAACTCATTTACCAGATTTTATGGGGCTTGGAAATCGCAGGGTACTGAGAGTAAAGAACGTGGAACATGTATAAAATCATGAGAGGAATAGATCGGGTAGATGCACAGAGTAGGGGAACCGAGGACCAGAGGGCATAGCTTTAAGGTGAAGGGGAAAAGATTTAATAGGAATCTAAGGGGTAACTTTTTCCACACAAAAGGTGGTGGGTGTGTGGAACAAGCTGCCAGAGGAGGTAGTTGAGGCCGGGACTGCCCCAACATTTAAGAAACAGCTAGACAGGTACATGGATAGGACAGGTTTGGAGGGATATGGACCAAATGCGGGCAGGTTGGACGAGTGTAGCTGGGACATGTTGGCCGGTGTGGGCAAGTTGGGCTGAAGGGCCTGTTTCCAAACTGTATCACACTATGACTCTCTGACTCTATGAACAGTGCAGCACATGAACTTTAGCCCATGAAGTTTGTGTACAATATGGTGCCAAAATTAAACCCGTCTCCTCTGCCAGTACATGATCCATATCCCTCTATTCCCTTCACTTCTGTGTGCCAATCCAAAAGCCCCTTAACCGCCTTTATCGTATCTGCCTCCACCACCACCCCTGGCAGTGCGTTCCACGCCCCCCACCACTCTCTGTGTAAAAAAACTTGCCCCGCGATTCTCCATTAAACATTCCCCCTCTCACCTTATAGCTATGCCCTCCAGTGGTGGACATTTCCACCCTGGAGATAGGTTCTAATTGTCCACCCTTTCTATGCCGCTCATAAATCTATGTACTTCTATCAAGTTGCCTCTCAACCTCTGACGATCCAGAGAAATCAGTCCAAGTTTTATCTAATCCCTCCTTGTAGCTGAAATCTCCTCTAATCCAGGCAGCAATCTGTCCAACCTCCTCTGCACCCTCTCCGAAGCCTCCACATCCATCCTGCAATGGGGCAACCAGAACATGCAATACTCCAAATGCGGCCAAACCACAGTTCTTTAGAGCTGCATCGTGACTTTCTGTCTCTTAGATTCGATGCCTCTCGCAGTGTTGGCAAGTATACCGTATGCCTTCTCAACCACCCTGTCTACATGTGCTGCCACCTTCAGCGAGCTACGAGCTTGGACTCCAAGATCCCTCGGCACATCAATGCTGACAAGGGTCTTGCCATTAACTGTACACTCTCCCCTTCCATTCAACCTGCTAGAGTGCATCACCTCACACTTCAACGATTCAATGATTCCTTGTTGTCACGTGTTCCGAGGTACAGCGGAATGCTTTGTTTCGCACACAACAAAGGGTTAAACTCCATCTGCCATTTCTTCGCCCATCTGGTCTAAATCCTGCTCTATCTCCTGACCAAAGATAATAGAGCAGGGCCCCTAAAAATCGTAGTACGTCACGGCGCCATTTTAATAGGCAGAAACTTGCAGAAACATTTAAAAAGAAAAATAACAAAAATCTGTGAATTGATAGATGAGATATATTCTGCATTTTTATGGTATCATCACCCATACTGTTCCCCCACAACACTGATTACACTGCGAGAGGCAGAGCGAACGGCGGGTTTTGCTTACTAAAATGGCGGCCGTTCCGCTCCTTTGCGTACTACACTTCAGTATAGGCGATTTCGACGGAGTGGTTCATCTGGCTCCTCTAGTATCTTTGCTCCTGACCCTATTCCTTCTCTGCCCGCATCTCCTCCATGTTGGTACGTTGGAATAGTGTTCAACTCGGGATTAGTTCTTATTTCTTGATTAGTCCGGGTGTCAGAGGTTATGGGGAAAAGGCAGGAGAATGGGGGTTAGGAGGGAGAGATAGATCAGCCATGATTGAATGGCGGAGTAGACTTGATGGGCCGAACGGCCCGATTCTACTCCTGTTCCTTATGACCTGTTGACCGTAACTCACTGGAATCTGGACTGTTGAACTTGGGGTAGGCGTTTGAGTCCCATTGAGGCAGCGGGAACGTTAAATTCACGCAATTAACCGAACTCTGGAGTTTAAGTATCGGTACTGGTGACGGTGAAACTACCAGATGGTTGTATCGATTCATCTGCCAGCCTCACTCAGTCAGACCTGCACGTGAGTGCAGACACACGAGCGTGTCGTGTGTGGCAGTGAGGGATGGACGTCAAGGCTGGCTTTGCTGCAGTCCGTGAATGAATAACTGTGGTGGGGGGGATGCATTTCATGCAGCTGGATGAGAACGTTCACGTTTCGATCTCTCGTCCTGTGCTGATCTCAGCCAAGACGGTGGTAAACGCCCGAGCCGGCTGCCTGCCCCTTTTCCGGGGTTATGTCTGTGCCCGGGCGGTGTTGGAGAGGGACTGTGCGCTGTCCACGGGCACCCTGTTGGGATTTCCTGTTCCATTGGGCACCGCTGGTGATTGGATGCATCCTGGGTGGGGATTGTAATATAGTTGTTATAATAGTTCCATTTGGTACATTTGTTTGTATTGCATTCTGGTGATGGGTTCTGTTTGGTTCTATTGCCTTGTAAATATTGTTTTTAAATAATTGAATGCATTTTTTGTAAATAGAAAAAGACGGTGGTAGAAAAAGCTGACAGCATAGAGAAGGAATTGAGGTGATTAAGGACATAGATTGCTGCTCAGTAAAATGGAGTCATCATGCTGTTTCTTTATCACCTTGACCTATCTACTGCACATGCTCTAGCGTATCTATGGTGTTCTTAAAAGGGACACACTTTCCACCCTTAAGGGGGATTCAGGAACGGAGCAATGTTAAGCTGACCGATGGCATACCTGGCAAGCCGGGGTTGAGAACGATGCACCAAAATGTTTCTGATTTCTCATGCCAACTTTTTCTCATGCTCTGTTGAACACCCTGTAAAATATACCTTCTGCAGTTCTGTAGAAGCAAGGAACTGCAGATGCTGATTAATACACAAAAGGGCACAAAGTGCTGGAGTAACTCAGCGGGTCATAAGTTCTAGGAGCAGAATCCGGCCATTCGGCCCATCAAGTCTACTACGCCATTCAATCATGGGTCATCTATCTTTCCCTCTCAACCCCAGTCCCCTCCCCATAACCCTTGACACCCGTACTAATCAACAATCTGTCAATCTCCGGCTTGAAAATATCCATTGACTTGGCCTCCACAGCCGTCTGTGGCAATGGAATAACTCAGCTGGTCCGGCAGCATCTCTGGAGGACATGGATAGGTGACATTTCGGGTCAAGTCCCTTCTTCAGACCCGAAGCGTCATCTATCCATGTTCTCAGAAATGCAGCCTGACCTGCTGAGTTACTCCAGCACTTTGTGTCCATTTGTGTAGCACTGTTTGCCCCATTCGAGGAAGGACGTGGAGGCTTTGGGGAGGGTGCAGCATGATGCCTGGGTAACAGGGGTATTAGCTACAAGGAGAGGTTGGACAAACCTGGATCGTTTTCTGTGGAACAATGGGATGCAAGAGTGTTTCATTGTCATATGTACCGACAATGGAACAACAAAGTTCTTACTTGCAGCAGTTTAACAGGTCCGTACACACAAAAAACTCAGATAATATAGCTATTAAATGATCTGCACTCAAATGTAGTTATCCCCCCCCCCACAGGTGTCCATCCCTTTAACTGCTGAGGCCTTAAACATGGGATCTTTGGAGATATTTACCACACAGAGTCGTGAAGTGCGGATCATTGAATATTTTCCAAAGCAGATATTGATAGATCATTAATCAGTGGTTGAAAGTCAAGGGAAATGAGAGCCAGGCAGGAAAGTCGGGGCAAAGATCGCTTAGCCATGAACTTTTCGATGGGCAGAGCTGGCTTGAGGGTCCACAGGGCAGACTCCTGCTCTTTTCCCCCACGTTCTAACATCATTACATAAACCCTGATGACAAACACTCCCGTCTAGCAGAAGATACGAAAAAAACACACACTGCAGCTCCCTCCCATCTGTTGTCAGGCTTCCAAATGGTCCTTTCATATGCAGGAGTACTGTCCCAAATCACTCCCACCCCCATTGACAACATTGGACCTTGTCTATGGAACTGGTGCACTACAATGCTGAGAACTATATTCTGCACTCTGTATCTTCCCCTTCGCCCATCTATTGCACTCAAGTTTGATTTCATTGTATTTATGTAGAGTAGTATCTGATCTGTGTAGGTAGGAACTGCAGATGCTGGTTTAAACCGAAGCTAGACACAAAAAAACTGGAGTAACTCAGCGGGACAGGTAGCGTCTCTGGAGAAAAGGAACAGGTGACGTTTCAGGTCGAGACCCTTCTTCAGATCTGATCTGTTTAGATAGCATGTAAAGCAAAATGCTTCACTGTACTCCTCCAGTACAAGTGGCAATAATAAATCTAAACCTAAAGCCAATTAACTGACCAATGTGCATATATCTGTGATGTTAGAGGACAACAGAGAACTCATAACTGCTGATAAACCTAAACCTAAACCCGAACTTCCCTAATCCAGAGGGGATTCTACGATCAGAGATCTCCAGTGAAGGCCACCTGATTTTACGCCTCCTGTCTCCATAACACCCTCTCGTCAGGGGGTGGTGAATCTGTGGGATTCAATGCCACAGACGGCTGTGGAGGCCATATCATTGGGTATTTTTAAATCACAGATTGACAGATTCGTGATTTAGTAAGTGGGCCAAAGGCTATGAGGAGAAGGCAAGAGAACAGGGTGGAGAGGGAGAGATAGATAAGCCGTGATTGAATGGCGGAGGAGGCACGATGGGCCGAGAGGCCCAGTTCTGCCCCTGTGACCTATGAACTTCTGAACACTCAGATCTCTGACATTTTGCGATGGAGCCTGAGGGAGATTCAGCGGGGGAGCTTGGTTCCCATGGCAACGGCCCGAACAACGACATCAAGCATTGGAACAGGGCTGTGGCAACAACACAGAAAGGCAAACAAGCAGATTCACACTGCTGAAAGGCAAAGTGGGGGCTGATGTCAGGCAGCTTTTATTGATACAAGGGATTTATTGTCACTTCGGTTCTGCTTAAAGCACGAGCCTAGCATTACACGCAACTGTGGTTGTACAGCAGCTTATATGCATTGTGTACGTTTCTGGTCACCACATTATGGGAAGGATGTGATTGCAGCCGACAGGAGGTTTGTGAGGAGATAGACACAGATGCTGGAGTAACTCAGTGGGGCAGGCAGCATCTCTGGAGAGAAGGAATGGGCGACGTCTTCAGAAGAAGGGTCTCGACCCGAAACGCCCCTTTTCCATCTCTCCAGAGATGCTGCCAGTCTCGCTGAGTTACTCCAGCATTTTGTGTCCATCTACGGTATAAACCAGCATCTGCAGTTCCTTCCTACGTGTTTATGAGGAGGTTGCCAACGCTGGAAGATTGTAGATATGAGGAAGGATTGGATAAGCTTGGGTTGTTTTTATTGGAATGGAAGAGGCTGCGGGAAAACTTAATCGATGTGCACAGAATAATGAGTGGCCGAGACAGATTAAATAGGCAGACCAATATCATATCATATATCATATACATACAGCCGGAAACAGGCCTTTTCGGCCCTCCAAGTCCGTGCCGCCCAGTGATCCCCGTACATTAACACTATCCTACACCCACTAGGGACAATTTTTTACATTTACCCAGCCAATTAACCTACATACCTGTACGTCTTTGGAGTGTGGGATCTCGGAGTAAACCCACGCAGGTCACGGGGAGAACGTACAAACTCCTTACAGTGCAGCACCTGTAGTCAGGATCGAACCTGAGTCTCCGGCGCTGCATTCGCTGTAAAGCAGCAACTCTACCGCTGCGCTACCGTGCCGCCCAATGTTACTTAGCAGACCAGAAGACATAAGGTTTAAACTAGCTGAGAGGAGGATTAGTATGGAGTGAAAGGCAAGAAGGGTCTGGAATAGTATTTTGAGGATTGAAAGCTTTATCAGACTTAAATAGTAGTGGGAACAAAGAACCACTTATACCAAATTTGGTTGCTTTATACCAAATTTAGACACAAAGTGCTGAAGTAACTCAGCGGGTCAGGCAGCATCTCTGGAAAAAAAGGATGGGTGACATTTCAGTCCCCCAGTCTGAAGAAGGGTCTTGACCCGAAATATCACCCATCTTTTTCTCCGCACACACACAGGGTAGTGGGCATTTCCATTATATTTGGATCATAGCATCCAAGAGGGTTAGGGATGCTGACAGAGGAACCTGAGCCAAAACGTTGGCAGCACAATGGTGGTAGAGCTGTTGTGTCACAGCCAGAGACTCGGGTTCAATCCTGACCTCGGGTGCCGTCTGTGTGGAGTTTGCACGTCCTCCCTGTGACCACGTGGGTTTCCTCCAGGTGCCCCGGTTTCCTCCCACATCCCAAAGAAGTGCAGGTTTTGAAGGTTATGGTCCGAGGAAGGGTCTCAGCCCGAAAAAGACACCAGTCCTGGTTCTCCAGAGATGCTGCCCGACCTGTTGAGTTACTCCAGCACTCTGTGTCCTTTTGTGTATTAACCGGCATCTGCAGTTCTTTGCTTCTCCAGGATTGTAGGTTAATTGTCCCTGTAAATTGCCCCTCTCTAAATTGTGTAGGGAGTTGATGAGACAGTGGTATAACATCGAACTAGTGTGATGGGGCAATCGGCGAGGACCAGGTGGGCCGAAAGACTTGTTTCCACGCTGTATCTCTGAACTAAACTAAACTAAACATCGCCTGTCCATGTCCTCCTGAGGTGCTGCCTGGCCCGCTGAGTTACTCCGGCACTCTGGGCTCCACATGTAACACTAACGTTCGCAAGGCATTTGAGAGATGTTGCTTCGGGTTATGAATATTCACGCCGCCTTGTTAATTAGATGCCGCGCGGGATCACAGGGTTGAAGGGTCTCCCTCTGTACTGCGGCGCCTCTCCGCTTCGATGAAAGCATGTCAATAAAAGCACACAGGGAGAGAGGCGAGTGTGTAAACAAAGCAGTGGCAGGGAGCGGAGCTGCCTCTGCCAGTATGTGGGTCACCGGGCTCGCAGTACCAGCGCCGTGCCAACAGCGACGGTGGTGCCAAGCCCTGGATTGAAGACCAGCCTGCGCTCAGCCTGCGCTGGGGATGCAGCAGTTAGGACCCGAGCACGGACCGTGACTGAGCCCTGACCAAGGCCCAGACTGCAGGAGCTGAACCTTTTCACCAGCAGCGTCGGCTCTGCTGCAATCGCAGGCAGCTCTAGTGAGTATTTACGACAGCTGAATTTATGACCTGACGTTCCATCTGTGGGCTTGAGGCGTTCTCAAGGTGAGGCTGGCAGGGCATAATCAGCATTAAACAAAGTCATCCCTGCCTGCTGCCCCATATATCAGGTACTGTATATATTAGGAGGAGGTTTTGAAAACCCATTATGGGGGCTTTCCTTGAAGAAGTGTTTACGAGACTGTAATGTCAGTAAGGCTGGTCTCGCCCTCTTCCACACCGAGACGCTTTAGTGGTGATGGCAGCAGACAGTGTAGGTCAGGGCTCCCTTCACACCTCCAGGGGTCCACATCGAAGGGTTTAGTTTGACCTTTCTGTTTCCAGCCACTGGCTGCAGCTAAACGATTGGGAGTACACCTCTGGTTTTAAATTTGCCTTTTCAATATCCCGACATTAAAATCGAAGGGAGACACAAATAGACACGAGTAACGCAGCCGGTCAGGCAGCATCTCTGGAGAGAAGGAAAAGGCGGCGTTTCTGGTCGAGACCCTTCCTCACATTCGAAGGGCAGGTATAAGCCCAGTGTAAGGTTGGGGAATTGCTGAAGAGAACAGCGGCCTCTCGCTTGATGTGTTTGTGGAGCACTCCTCTCCTGTTGGCTATTTTAGGCGAGTGTTTAACCCACTTATTTCTAACAAAGAACGGGAGCCTCTCGACAGGAGCTGAGCACATAATCTAGGCCGAAGATGGATGCAGGAAGCTGGAGTAACTCAGCGGGACAGGCAGCATCTCTGGAGCCGAGGAATAGGTGACGTTTTGGCACGAGACCCTTCTTTCAGGCTGAGAGTCAGGGGGAAAGGGGAAACGAGAGATATCGACTCCAGCTTTGTGTGTCTATCTTTGGTTTAAAACAGCATCTGCAGTTCATTCCCACACAAAGTCTAGGCCGATGGCTCAGTGCTGTGCTGTACTGTGTTTGTACTGTGCATGTTAGACTAAGGTCCAGCCTGACTTCTCGGCTGAGCAAAACTGATCCCACAGCATTATTTATCCGGGCCAACTTTAGTCCCTCGTTCTACATCACGAAAAAGAGATATCCTTGCTTGTTATCATGTTGTTGTTTGTGGACGTTGATGCACAGGCTAGATGCTGTCGTTTATTTTTACATGCAAACACAGTCAGACTGTCTATTTCACTGACTGACCTCGTGGAATGTCCCATGATCAGTGCTGTGTTAACGCATTATTACCTGTGTTAAAGGGGTGCTGCATGAAAAAGCTTGACTTTGTGGGCGGCACAGTGGGGCAACTGGTCCTTGCGGGGATCGCGTGGGTTTCCTCCGGGTGCTTCGGTTTCCCCCCACGTCGCAGAGACGTGCGGGTTTGTTGGTTAATGCCTTTTCTAATGTCTTTTAGAGACAAAACAAGTGGAATTCATTGCCACAGACGGCTGTGGAGGCCAAGTCATTGGGTGTATTTAAGGCAGAGGTTGATTCTTGATTAATGCGGGTGTCGGGGGTTAGGGGGAGAAGGCAGAAGAATGGGGTTGAGAGGGAAAGGTAGATCGACCATGATTGAATGGCGGAGTAGACTTGATGGGCCAAATGGCCTAATTCTGCTACTATGAATTATGAACTTAATTGGCCTCTGTAAATTTCTACAAGTATGTAGGAAGTGGACGCGAATGTGGGATAACATAGAATTAGTGTGAATGCTGGTCAGGTTGGGCATAGTGGGCCGAACGGCCTGTTTCCCTGCTGTATCCTGCAATCAATTAAACTGAGGGCCTGTAAAAGATCTCATCAGGCTGTGCAAAGTAAAACTGTGTTTACTATTGATGTCTTGACCATTCAACCAACCTACCCAAGTTACCCCGAGCCAAGTGACCCCTCCCCAAGTGACCCCTCTCCAAGTGACCCCTCTCCAAGTGACCCCGAGCAAAGTAGATGAACTGATTATTCATTGTAATGTGTAGGAAGGAACTGCAAATGCTGGTTTAAACTGAAGATAGACGCAAAAAGCTGGAGTAACTCAGCGAGACAGGCAGCATCTCTGGAGAAAAGGAATGGGTGATGTTTCGGGGTCGAGGCCCCTCTTCAGACGGGAAAGGGAAACAAGAGATATAGAGAGATAAAGAACAAATGAATGAAAGATACGCAAAAAAAAGTGACGATGATAAAGGAAACAGGCCATTGTTAGTTGTGGGCTAGGTGAAAACGAGTTACAGACAATGAGATTCAGCAAGACAGCTTTGAAGCAGGCACAACGACTTGTGTGGGGGAAGGACGGAGAGAGAGGGGACGCAAGGGTTACTTGACGTTAGAGAAATCAATATTCATGCCGCTGGGTTGTAAGCTGCCCAAGCGAAATACGAGGTGCTGTTCCTCCAATTTGCGTTTGGCCTCACTCTGACAATGGAGGAGGCCCAGGACAGAAAGGTCAGTGTGGGAATGGCAAGGGGAGTTAAAATGGTTGGGAACCGGGAGATCAGGTAGGCCCGGGCGGACTGAGCGAAGGTGTTCTTTCCTATTCTTTTTGATTTGTTCTTTCCATGGGATCTTCATCTGTTCATGCCACAACGGTTATCAGCAGCACTTCAAAGCCATCCGCTGACTGCCAGCTTACAATTCCCTTGGGATGCGAGGTGAAGCTCTTTCTTTTAATGGCTAATGTTCAAAAATAATGCATAGAAGCACATTGCATGAGTGGTTTACTAGAGATGACCTGATGCAGCTTTATACCACTTTGGTTAGGCCGCATGTGGAGTATTGCGTGCAGTTCTGGACACAGCAAGGATATGGAGGATTTGGAAAGGGTGCAGAGGAGGTTTACCAGAACGATGTCTGGATTAGGGGGTATTAGCTACAGGGAGAGGTTGGACAAACTTGGATTGTGGCCTCTGGAACACCAGGGGTTGCTGGTAGAAATACAGAACATTATGAGGGGCATAGATAGGGGAGACAGTCAAAACCTGTTACCCAGGACGGAAATGTCAAATACAAGATGGGCAGAGCCTTAAGGTGAGAGGGGCAAAGTTTAAAGGAGATGTGCGGGACAAGTGTATTTACGGAGAGGGTGGTGAGTGATTGGAACACACTGTCAGGGGTGGTGGTGGAGGCAGATACCAAAGGTTCAAAGGTTTCAAAGGTCTTTTATTAAGGTACAGTGTTCTGCCAAATACCATACAGCCATACGATTAAAGAAAGCAACAAGTCAAGTCAAGTCAATTTTATTTGTACAGCACATTTAAAAACAACCCACGTTGACCAAAGTGCTGTGCATCAGTTCAGGTACTAAGAAACGAACATACAATGGTACACAAACATCACAGCACATACATAAACAGTTCACAGCGCGAGTTCACAAGACACACAACTACATAAAGGTTAACATTAACATCCACCACAGCAGACTCCCCACGTTCCTCACTGTGATGGAAGGCAAACAAGTCCAAACTTCTTCGTCTTTAGGTGTTATTTAGGAGACTTTTGGGCAGGAATATGGATATGCATGGAATGGAGGGATATGTGCCAGACAAATAAGGGTTATGTGTAGGCAAATAAGGGTTGGCTCGGCACGGACATTGTGGGCTGAAGGGCCGCTTCCTGAGCTGTGTTGTCCTACGTTCTGCGGTTTTACCGACCACGATTTTCCAGCTCACAATCATCTGGGCTGAGAGGGACGGTAGGGAGTGTGGCCCTTTGGCCCATCGTGCCTGTGGTTGTTCCTTGAAGGGCTATGTCGCCCAGTCCCACTCAAGTGCTCCTACCCCACAGCTTCATGTACTGCCTCTTCTGGGAAATGATTTACACAGTTCTGACGATACCGTAGGCTTTATATGTCTGTGAGCGTGGAGAATAAGTTAGTGGACCGGCAGCTAGAGTTCTGAACCATTGGTGCTGTGCACCATCACAGCTGCGAATATCAATTCAAGTAATTAAATAAATCTGGAATTGATCAAATAAAAGTCTAGCCACGGTAACCATGAAACGTCCAGGCTGTTGTAACGATCCTGTGTAGGAAGGAACTGCAGGTGCTGGTTTAAACCAAGGATAGACACAAAACGCTGGAGCAACTCCAGCATTGTGTGCCTATCTTTTGTTGTAAAGATCCATCGGGTTTACCAATGCCCTTCAGGAAGAAATTCTGCTGCCTCTGTACAAAGTGCAGGAGGAACTCAGTGGGTCAGACAGCACCCGTGGACGGAATGGACCCTTCCTCGGACCATAACGTTTCAGGCCGGGACCCTGCTTCAGACTGACCGGGAGAGCCTGATCGGATTGATCAGTCACGGGGCAGCGAATCTTTGTCGGCAACACAACTGAACATCAGACTTAAACAGGCAGAGGCCCCTCGGCCCACTGTGTCTCTGCTGACCATAATCCTGAGACCGGCTCTTATCTGCCTGCACGTAATCCATAACCCCTCCATTCTGTGCGTGTCCCTTCTTCAGAAGGGACTGATCAGTCTGAAGAAGGGCCCTGATCCGACACGTCTCCCGTTCAGTCCTTCTATAGATGCTGCCTTTGACCCGCTCAGTTCCTCCAGCATTTTGTGTTTTGCTCAAGATTCCAGCATCTGCAGTTACTTGCATCTCCATTGTGCTGTCTCCCCCTTGGTCTGGCCTAAACGTGACTCCAGCCTTGTTAGTGGTTGCCTCCTAGCGTGGAAATGGATCATAAATACTGAATGCCAGCTACAGAATGAATAAGCAGAGGGAAAATAAACTGTGCCTGCTTGACAACCCACTGAAGTGTACCAGTCCAAAATCATGCTTTGTATTTTTTTCTGTCCTTGGGAGTTCCTTCTGCCCTGCTGCGACATCAGTCGGTCCAGTGAGGGACCTGGGTTCGATCCTGGTCTTGGGTGCTATCTGTGTGGACAACTGTGTTGCTTGTTCTCCCTGTGACCATGTGGGTTTCCTCCAGGTGCTCCGGTCTCCTCCCGCATCCTAAAGGCATGCGGGTTTGTGGGGTAATAGTCCTCGGTAAGTTGCCCCTAGTGTGTCGAGAGTGGATGTGAAAGTGGGATAACACAGAACTAGCACAAACTAGCTCTACGTTATACCCTACCACTAACGTACAGGGAGTGGATGCATAAATTGGAAGAACATGGAACTGGTGTGAACGGGTGATCGATGATCAGTGAAGAAAGCCAATGGAATGTTGGCCTTCGTAACAAGAGGAGTTGAGTATAGGAGCAAAGAGGTCCTTCTACAGTTGTACCGGGCCCTGGTGAGACCGCACCTGGAGTACTGTGTGCAGTTTTGGTCTCCAAATTTGAGGAAGGATATTCTTGCAGTGTAGGTTCACTAGGTTAATTCCCGGAATGGCGGGACTGTCGTATGTTGAAAGGCTGGAGCGATTGGGCTTGTATACACTGGAATTTAGAAGGATGAGGGGGGATCTTATTGAAACATATAAGATAATTAGGGGATTGGACACATTAGAGGCAGGAAACATGTTCCCAATGTTGGGGGAGTCCAGAACATGGGGCCACAGTTTAAGAATAAGGGGTAGGCCATTTAGAACGGAGATGAGGAAGAACTTTTTCAGTCAGAGAGTGGTGAAGGTGTGGAATTCTCTGCCTCAGAAGGCAGTGGAGGCCAGTTCGTTGGATGCTTTCAAGAGAGAGCTGGATAGAGCTCTTAAGGATAGCGGAGTGAGGGGGCAGGAACGGGGTACTGATTGAGAGTGATCAGCCATGATCGCATTGAATGGCGGTGCTGGCTCGAAGGGCTGAATGGCCTACTCCTGCACCTATTGTCTATTGTCTATTGTCTATCAACGCGGACTCGGTGGGCCGAAGGGCCTGTTTGCACAGGTAGACACAAAAAGCTGGAGTAGCTTCAGCGGGACGGGCAGCATCTCCGGAGAGAAGGAGTGGGTGACATTTTGGGTCGAGACCCTTCTTCAGGGCCTGTTTCCGTGCGGTATCTCTAAACTAACCGAGGGTAAACATTCCTTACGAAGATGTCCAGATTTGCGAAGAGGTATTAGGTATTAGGTATTGGCAGTAGGTTCCAAAGAATTATTCTGGTGGGTACCCTGGACTAGAATGTGTTAACTTGGCCAATAAACGTATTCATTCATTCATTCATTCATTCATTCATTCATTCATTCATTCATTCATTCATTTATTAATGTATGTAGGGGGGGGCGTCTTCAGCTACAGACAAGCGTTTACGGAGGGCACCTGGAACAACAGCAACAGTCCAGGACTGTGTGTGAGTATGCATTACATTGCCCGGAGTGTACCTGTACTTACAAGGCAGCCCTGTGAGTGAGTCGGTATTTAGAGGAGTGCCCCAGGATAGCGTTAATACCTTTCCGATGCTCCCTGGAGCATATCAGTATTTACAGGGGCATTCCCTGGGACAGTGTAAGCGTTTACAGGTCATTATTTTAGGAACGTGTGCGCGTATTTACAGCATTCCCACAGGAGCGTGCAGGTATTTACAGGAGTAGTCGGGAATATTTCATCATTCACGGGACATCCCCACTATGCATTAGCCTTGGCAGAGGGGGCCGTAAGAGGATGTTAGTTCTTCCAGATGATCCCCGGGAGTTTATAAATATTCAACGATGGATTCGTGGACGTGGTAATCTATGTGCGAGAGGATTCCCAGCAGACTGTGAATGTTGCAGGATAGTCTCTGAAATGTATCAGTAATTACCGAGATTCCAGGGAAGGCTTAAATATTTATCCGACCCTCTCAGGAGTTTATCGCGCACAGAGTAGCCATCGACCTGTGTACAGAATGTGTAGGAAGGAACTGCAGATGCTGGTTTAACCGAAGGTAGACACAAAATGCTGGAGTAACTCAGCGGGACAGGCAGCACTCTCTGGAGAGAAGGAATGGGTAACGTTTCGGGTCGAGACCCTTCTTCAGACCCTTCTTCAGAAGAAGGGTCTCGACCCGAAACGTCACCCATTCCTTCCCTTCTCTCCAGAGATGCTGCCTGTCCCGCTGAGTTACTCCAGCTTTCTGTGTCTATCTTGAGTGTGTACAGAGGTCCCCGCAGGTGTGCCAGACCTTCCGGTGAAGTTAGTCCCACTCTGCGATCCGTGGGAGGAAGTTCCGGCTCTTTCGCACAGCGGCTGTGAGGTTTTAGACTTCAGACTTTGGAGATACAGGCGGGAAACAGGCCCTTCGGCCCATCGAGTCTACCCCAGCCAGCGATCACCCCGTACATTAGCACTATTTTACACATTGAAATTAGCACCATTAGCACTATCCCACACATTGTATACACTGGAATTTAGAAGGATGAGAGGGGATCTTATTGAAACATATAAGATTATTAAGGGGTTAGACACGTTAGAGGCAGGAAACATGTTCCCAATGTTGGGGGAGTCCAGAACCAGGGCCCACAGTTTAAGAATAAGGGGTAGGCCATTTAGAACGGAGATGAGGAAAAACTTTTTCAGTCAGAGAGTTGTAAATCTGTGGAATTCTCTGCCTCAAGGCAGAGGCCTTAAGGCACTGAAGGCAGTGGAGGTCAATTCTCTGAATGCTTTCAAGAGAGAGCTAACATAACATAACATAACATAACAACACTTTATTGTCACTCGGCACAACACCGAGCGAAATTTCAGCAGTCACACAAAATACAGCAAAAAGAAAAGAACACAGGACACCCGACCCCAACACAAACATCCATCACAGTGACTCCAAACACCCCCTCACTGTGATGGAGGCAACAAAACTTCCCCTCTCTTCCCCCCGCACCCACGGACAGGCAGCTCGACCCCTACCGAGGCAAACGACACGCACAGCCCCGGCAAGGGGATGGAAGGCCCCCCGGCCGAGCCGCCCCGGGCACCGAAACGTCCCGCGGCCGCACCGGGCGATGTTAAGTCCAACGGCCGAGCCGCACCGGGCACTGAAACGTCCCGCGGCCGAACAGCGCTGACGATGTTAAGTCCAGCGGCCAAGCCGCACCGGGCACTGAAACGTCCCGCGGCCACACCGGGCGATGTTAAGTCCAGCGGCCGAGCCGCACCGGGCACTGAAACGTCCCGCGGCCACACCGGGCACTGAAACGTCCCGCGGCCACACCGGGCGATGTTAAGTCCAGCGGCCGAGCCGCACCGGGCACTGAAACGTCCCGCGGCCGCACCGGGCGATGTTAAGTCCAGCGGCCGAGCCACACCGGGCACTGAAACGTCCCGCGGCCGAGCTGCGCCGGCAATGTTAAGGCCCGCAGCCGAGCCGCACCGGGCACTGAAACGTCCCGCAGCCGAGCTGCGCCGGCAATGTTAAGGCCCGCAGCCGAGCCGCACCGGGCACTGAAACGTCCCGCAGCCGAGCTGCGCCGGCAATGTTAAGGCCCGCAGCCGAGCCGCACCGGGCACTGAAACGTCCCGCAGCCGAGCTGCGCCGGCAATGTTAAGGCCCGCAGCCGAGCCGCGCCCCGGGGAAGAGACCTAATAAAATAAAGGTTTCCCCCCGCCCCACCCCCCCCACCCCACCCCACACCCCCACCACACACCCCCACCACACATACACAGCCAAAAACAGAAACAAAAACCATCCCAACACCGACACAAACAAAAAAAAAGAAAAAAAGACAACAGACTGCCAGAGAGCCGCAGCCGTTAGGCGCAGCCAACTCCTCTTAAGGATAGAGCTCTTAAGGATAGCGGAGTCAGGGAGTATGGGGAGAATGCAGGAACAGGGTACTGATTGGGAATGATCAGCCATGATCACATTGAATGGTGGTACTGGCTCGATGGGGCGAATGGCCTCCTCCTGCACCTATTGTCTATATTGTCTATATATTTACAATTTTACCGAAGCCAATTTTAACCGACAAATCCGCATGTTTTTGGAGTGTGGGAGGAAACCGGAGCACCCGGAGAAAACCCACACCGGTCACAGGGAGAAGGTACAAACCCTGTTCAGACAGCACCCGTAGCCAGGATCGAACCCATGTCCCTGGCGCCGCAAGGCAGCAGCCCTATCTCTATGCCACCCTGACGCCTAGTAATATATTTCCACTCTCAGCAAGGTGTATGGTTTGGAGGAGAACATTCAGCTGGTGGTGTTCCCGCATGCCTGAAGTTATGATGCAGCTCTGTAGAACTTTGGGTTGGGCCGCATTTGGAGTATTGCGTGCATTTCTGGTCGACCCATTGCAAAAAAGATGTGGAGCCTTTGGAGAGGAGGTTTACCAGAATGCTGCCTGGATGACAGAGATTCAGCTGCGGGGGCAGGTTGGATAGACTTTGCTTTCTCTGGCCGCGGGATTTTTCCCTGCTCGGCGGGGGCTTCAATGTCGGGAGCCATGACCGCCCCGACGTGCAGCAACAGCGGCAGCGACAGCGTGTTCGCCCGCCCCGGATCGCGGGGCTTGAGTCGGCCCGCTGCGGACCTTTCACCGTCCGGCGCGGCCTGGAACGTGGCAACGACACCAGCCTGACCGCGGGAGAAGACGGCAGGGGAAGGGAAAAGACATTCTGGCCTTCCATCACAGTGAGGAGGGGACTGGAGGAGACTCACTGTGATGGATGTTTCTTTTTTTTTTGCATGTTGGTTGGGGTTGTGTAATTTGCTTATTTTATTGCTTTTATTGTTGGACTGTGGGTGACTAAATTTCGACCAAAAAACTTGTTTTTTGGATGACAAATAAAGATATCTTGAATCTTGAATCTTGAACGTCAGAGGTTGAGGGGAGACTTGATCGTTGTATGCAAAATGATGAGAGGCAGAGAGAGGGTAGACAGTCAGAACCTTTTTTCCAGGGTGGAAATGTTTAAGGCTAGAGGGCAGGTTTTTTGCAAGAGGATGGTGGGGGGCTGGATCGCCCTGCCAGTGGTGGGTAGTGGAGGTATTCAAGAAGCTTCTGGGTGGGCACTTGGAAGTGCAGGGAATAGAGGGATATGGATCATGTGCAGGCAGGTGAGATCAGTCTAACTTGGCATCATGTTCGGCACAGACATTGTGAGTCGAAGAGCTAATTGCTACGCTGTACAGTTCTATGATTCGTGCTCAATGCCTTCCTGGTGTTGAAGGTTGTGGGATTGGGAGTTGCAAGAAGCGTAGCCTTGGTAAATAACGGCAGAGCATTTTTTACATCAGACACAATGCAGCCATTGTGTGCCGATGATAAAGGGAATGGATGTTTAGCGTGGCTGATAACAAATAGCCTGCTTTGTCCGAGAAAGTGCCGAGCTTCTTGTTGAGTGTAACTGCTGGAACTCTACCTCTCCGGGCAAGAAGAACAGGTTCTATCATGCAAAGCCTTTTCAAGTGGTGAGTTATTGACTGCAGCAAACTCATCCTTTTAAGCTTCACCAATAAGCATAGTATTTATGTGTCTACTCCAGTTGAATTTCTGGTCAGTAGTGAATCCCAGATAGTTGATGATAAGATATAAGCGATAACGATGCCATCGAGTGTCAGAGCTACTTGTAAGTGGTTAGACTATCTCTTGCTGGATAGATCTCTTAAGGATGGCGGAGTCAGGGGGTATGGGGAGAAGGCGGGAATGGGGTACTGATTGAGAATGATCAGCCATGATCACATTGAATGGCGGTGCTGGCTCGAAGGGCCGAATGGCCTCCTCCTGCACCTATTGTCTATTGTCTATTACTGGCGATGCTCATTGCATCCCCTCCTCAGATGTGCCCGGACCCCCAGAGTCCCTCAGCACTTTGGCTGTTGCTCGGAGTGGCGGAGATTTATGTCAATTGATTTATGTCAAAAGGGTACGAGGACAGATGAGGAAAAATGTTTTCACTCAATGTGTGTTGAGGGACTGGATCTCGCTGCCTGAATGGGGGGGTGGGGGGGGGGGGAGGGTTGGGGGGGGGGGAGGGTTGGGGGGGTTGGTGGGGGGGTGCATGAATTCCGCCAAAATTTAGAAAGTTCCCAGAGGAACATGAAAATCATGAGAATATGAAAAAGAATAAGTCAAGTCAAGTCAAGTCAATTTTATATGTATAGCACATTTAAAAACAACCCACATTGACCAAAGTGCTGTACATCAGTTCAGGTACTAAGAAACGAACATACAATGGCACACGAACATAACAGCACATACATAAACAGTTCACAGCGCCCCCTCAGAGGGCCTCAAATGCTAGGGAGTAGAAATAGGTTTCGAGCCTGGAGTCGATGGAGGGGGCAGTTCTGATGGGGAGAGGGATGCTGTTCCACAGTCTAGGAGCTGCCTCTGTGAATAAACATCCCTCTGTGAAGCAAGTCAGAGAAGTGTGATCAACCAACGTAGTCCATTTTCTAGCTTGACTGTACGTGGTGGGCTGAGTGACCTTCTTGGAGCTGTAGATTTCTACGATTCTATAATTATGTACAGTGGGCCCACAGGAGGGCATCGTTATTTATAGTGGGTCCTTGGGAGTTTGTCATCATTAACACGAACATCGAGGGGTGAGTTAGTATTTACAGAGGGTTTTGAAGAGCCTGTAACTATTTACAATGGGTCCTGAAGTCCTGGGATTGTGTCAGTGTAGCAGGGGGACGGTCGGACCCCAAGAGTATTCACTCTATATAACAGGGTCCTGTTGTGTATGTCGGCATTAAGACTGGTCTGCAAAGTCTCTTTTCTTCTTGGAAGTATCATTTGTTGCTCATTTACTCATATCGTAGGGTTTACTCATTCAGGAATGAGCAGGTTAACATATGATGAGCACTGGGCCTATCTTCGCTGGAGTTTAGAAGAATGAGGGAGGGGGACCTCAGTGAAACGTACAGAATAGCGAAAGGTTTGGATAGAGTGGATGTGGAGAGGATGTTTCCACTAGTGGGAGAGTCTAGGACTAGAGGTCAGAGCCTCAGAATTAAAGGACGTTCTTTAAGTTTCGGTTCTTTCAGAGAGGAGATTTATTGCACAAGTATCTACACTGAACATGTACCAAGATTGGGCAGTGATGATATTGAGCATTTTTGATCCATCCAACACAGATGATGGTTTGATTAATCACGTTTGCATGAAGTAACCATAAGACATGTGCCTTTTGAACATGGTGAAACAGTGTAGTTTGATTCACCACCCTCTGACTATAGAGATTCCTCCTCATCTCCTTCCTCAACCGGGAAAATATCTTGCCTGATCATTGAAATGGAATATTTAACCCATTCTCTTCTGTTAATGGCACTGCATTATGAAAGTGGACAATTATAAAGCACTTTTCACATTCAAAGATCATCTCTGAGTGGTTCTCAGCCAATGGATCACTCTTGAATTGCAGTCTATTCTGCCACAAATTTACATGCAACAAGGTCCCCAAATGCAGAGAGGGAAGCTGCAACTAGGACTTACGCAGACGCAAGGAAGTGCAGATGATGTAACCCTGTGCAAAACACAAAGTGCTGGAGTAACGCGGTGGCTCAGGCAGCATCTGTGGAGGGACTGGACAGGCGATGTTTCAGGTCGGGACCCCTTCTTCGTAGGTTTCTTCAACGAGGACTTATGTGATGTTTTAACTTAGGAAAATATCTCAAGATGTTTCACAAGACCAAGGTGACATTTGCCAAAGATCACTTATTTTTCATTGAAGAGCAGATTTGAAGTAACCAACATACAAGCACCTGCCCCCACCCCCCCCTTTCCCTCCTCCCCTTTTATCTTCCCTGTGCCCCACCTGGATACACGCCAATGTCTCCCTTTCCCTACCCCCCATTCCCTTCCACCTATATTCCTTCCTCTGGCTTCACATTTCACGTACCTTCTAATCAGATATCCCTCACCAATATCCACCTATCACCTGCCAAACTTTGTCCCGCCACCATCTCTCCTCCAGCTTTGATCCCTCACCAATCCAATCAGTCTGAAGAAGGGTCCCAACCCAAAACATCACCTATCACTCCCTCCAGAGATGCTGCCTGACCTTCTCGGTTGACTCCACCACTTTGTGTCATTTTTTTCTGCGCGTAAACTAGGTTCAAACCTAATCTACGCTAACGGATTGCATGACTCGTGACTGTTTTTGTTTTCACAAAGGGTGGTGGGTGTGTGGTATGGAACGAGTTGCCGGAGGAGATGGTTGAGGCAGATACTGTCGCAAAGTTTAAGTTTATGGACCAAGCGCAGGCAGGTGGGACTCGTGTAGCTGGGACATGTTGGCCGGTGTGGGGGATGGAAGGGCCTGTTTCCACGCCGCATGACTCCAAGACTCAGAGAAACATTGGATCCCCACGAAGGGCAGGAGGCCACTCGGCCCAAGGTTCCTGTGCTCCCTGTCTAAATCCATCCAAATATTCCCACCCCCCACCCCTCCTCCCTTTGGCTCTTTCCCCACAGTCTGTCATTTCTTTTCTTCTTCAATTATGTATTAAATTCCCTTCCAAAAGTTAATTTTGAATCAGTGCCGTCCAGCCTTTCAGGCAGTGTGTTCCTAATCACAACAACTCATGTGAAAATATATTTCCTCGTGTCTGGTTATTTTGCCAATCAAATCTGTGTCCTCCGGTTACCATTCATGCTGCCAGTGGAAATGGTTTTTTCCTACTTACTCAATCAAAACCCTTAATGACTTCAAACACTTTTATTAAACCTCCTCTGCTCCTAGGAGAACAATCCCACACTCCTCATACAAATGAAGTTCCATATCCCTGGTATCGTTCGAGTAAATTCTCTTTTGCAGTTGCCTTTAAGGGCTGAATTTGAAATGAGTTTGATCACTCCACTGCCAAGGCAGCACAAAAAAAACCTTAATGGAAATCTCATTCAGGGAAGGTAGCCGGGGAGGAGATAAGGGGAAAGAAAAACCTCTTGCCACAACAATAGGGTAGCCACAGTGAAGTAGCTGGTAAGAGCCGCCGCCTCACGGCACCAGAGACCCAGGTTCGATCCTGCCCTCGGGTGCTGTCTGTGTGGAGTTTACATGTTCTTCCCTGGGACCGCGTGGGTTTCCTCCGGGTGCTCTGGTTTCCACCCGCATCCCGAAGACGTGCAGTTTTGTAGGTTAACTGGCCCTCGTGCCCCTGGTGCGTAGGGAGTGGATGAGAAAGTAAGATAGCACAGAACGAGGATGAACGGGAGATTGATGGTCGACTCGGTGGGTTGATGGGCCTGTTTCCATGCTGTACCAGAATCTGTAATTTTTTGTTTCTGCACTTTGTCTCCATTTAGCAATGGATGGGTTCATTCCACAATGTCGGAATATCACTGCGATCCTGCTGTGCATAGTCATTCATCTCCAGCACTTGGGTGGATATGGGATGGAAGTTCAACCTTGCTGGATGTCCAGCCCAAAGAAGCAAATGTCCCCTCCCACATCCCCACTCAACCCCCATGTCCATCCCTCTGATATCCTGATTTAAGGAAAGTCCGCACAGGTCGAATGCTCAGTCATCTGTGAGTCTCGATAGGTCAGTAAGCATTCCCCAATCACCAAGAAAGCTCCTGGCTCAGTGGTCTAATGGGACAATGCTTTTCTTTTCAGTTTTAGACTTTAGAGATACAGCGCAGAAACAGGCCCTTTGGACCATCGACCAACGATCACCATAGTCAATAGTCAAGTTTATTTGTCACATACACATAAATGTGCAGTGAAATGAAAGATTACCCACAGTCCAACAATAAGAGCAACAAAAATAAGCAATAACACACACAATAACAAAACCAACACGAAACAAAAAAAAGAAACATCCATCACAGTGAGTCTCCTCCAGTCACCTCCTCACTGTGATGGAAGGCCAGAATGTCTTTTCTCTTCCCCTGCCGTCTTCTCCCGCGGTCAGGCTGTTGAATTTGCCACGTTCCAGGCCGCGCCGGACGGTGAAAGGTCCGCCATGTACCTTCGCACGATCCTACACACTCTCGTGACAATGTACAATTTTGCCGAAGCCAATTAACCTGCAAACCTGCGCGACTTTGGAGTGTGGAAGAAAACCGGAGCATCTGGAGAAAACCCACGCGGTCACAGGGAGAACGTACAAACTCCGTGCTGACTGCACCCGTAGTCAGTATTGAACCTGGGCCTCTGGCGCTGTGAGGCAGCAACTCTCCCTGTGCAAAACTATGCCGCCCACAATTGCTAGCCTAATGTAAGATGACAGATACTTGGATTTGCACAGCCCAAGTTCTCAGGAGGCAGCACTCTTTGGCTGGCAGCAGAGTTGTGAATAGTTGGTGTCAGGAGTCCAAGAGTTGAGCCACTTACTCACCGTTCCAGAAAGAAGCTTATTAAAATAGCCCGGCCAATAGACTTTGAGGAAAACATTTATTAACTCAATACAAATCTCATTTAATCTCTCCCACTCTTGGCCCCTCCAGTAGCAATGATAATGTCTGGTATATAACACCGCAGCAAGTATCGTGAATTATTATTTATTATTTATTTTTTTGCAATGTAAGACGTTGTCAAAGATTTGAAATGTGCAGCCAGTGCCTTGAAGTGACATTGTGATTTATGACTTGCTAAAGACACTGCTTTCAATAGACTTTCTAATCCCCAATTCCTCTTTCTCTTTCTTATCTTCCAGATGAATCGACCCATTCAGGTGAAGCCTGCGGACAGCGAGAGTCGTGGAGGTAGTTGTAACTAATATTTTATTGATCTGGAGATACCAGTGATGGCACTTCCTTGATATTTTAATCAGTCATGACTGAACGTATTTGTGGTGCATTTAAATATTCTCACCGTTTGGCAGCCCTTTTTGCATCTCCCATCACGATTAAGCCATCCTCTCTGGAGGCTTGCACGTTCATAGATTCATGAGTGAGAGGAGCAGGATTAGGCCATTCGGCCCATCGAGTCTACTCTGCCGTTCAATCACGGCTGATCTAACTCTCCCCCTCAACCCCGTTCTCCTACCTTCTCCCCGTAACCCGTGACACCCGTACTAATCAGGAGGTCCAGCTACCTGCTGGGGGATGGGAGCAGAGAGGCATTCTGGGAGGTTGGTCACTCCTCTTGGCCTCATTGACCATGGGCGGGTGTCACAAGGGAGCAGCTCCAAGGATCCATATCGTTGCTACCTGATATCCAAACCCTTGGCCTGTGTGATGTATATGTAATGTAAATGCCAGTGCCCCCTTGAGGCCAAGAGCAGAAGCTGGCCAATGGGCTTATGCCTTGTGACTGAGGTCAGGTGACCTTCTAGGGCCAATGGGCTTGTGCCGTGTGACTGAGGTCAGTTGACCTTCTAGAAGTTTCCTGGTGAAGGATCAGTAATAAAATCTTCTTACAAGATGTCGGGCGTATATTCATTGTGCTAGCCACAACAGGGTCTTACAGAGGACATTACCTCAGCAGGTGGCGACCAGCAATGGCAGGTGGAAACAAGCCCTTCGGCCCCAACTTGCCCAAAACCTTTCAACACGAAGTGGTTGCTTATCCTACTTGAGATTTGGATGACTTAGCATTGGCTGGAGATGGTTCACAAACCATCCCCATCGGGCACAGTTTATTACCACAGCAAGAAGTGCATAAACCTTTGTTCTGATCTTCTTTGATCATATTGAGGTATATAAAATCATGAGGGGAATAGGCAAGGTGAATGCACAGAGTCTTTTAAACAGGGTAAGGGAATCAAGAACAAGAGGACATGGGTTTTAAGGTGAGAGGGGCAAGGTTTAATAGGAAACTGAAGGGCAACCTTTACACTCAGAAGGTTTATGAAATGAAATGGGTCTATCTCCACAGGAGTTAGTTGAGACGAGTACCGTAATAGCTTTTAAGAGACACTTGGACAGGTAATAATTGGAGGGATATGGGCAAAACACAGGCAATTGAGACTTGCATAGATGGGGAATAGACAAAAAGCTGGAGTAACTCAGCGGGACAGGCAGCATCTCTGGAGAGAAGGAATGGGTGACATTTTGGGTCGAGACCCTTTCTCAGAGTGAAGAAATCTCGCTGCCCGTCCCGCTGAGTTACTCCAGCTTTTTGTATCTATCTTCCGTTTTAACCAGCGTCTGCAGTTCTTTCCCACAGAACACAGATGGGGATCTTGGTTGACACGGACAGGTTGGGCCGAAGGGCCTGTTTCCATGCTGTACGACTCTAGGACTCCATGACTCTTTAACCTACTGAGGCCCAGAGGAGGCATTTCGTTGTTTTAATGAAGTGAATACTAATTAAGGAGCATTGTATTCAATGGGGGAAGTATAGTGGTGACATGTAGCCATGGTGGCCGCATTTAAGAAGCATGTTAACTGTTGTGATATGATGCTGATATTTAGTTAATAATTAATTTAAATGAAACTTAAATTAAGGTTTCAATCTGTCACTTCCCTGTGCCTCTGTGGAGAGTTTTGGCATATGGTCCTCTTCAGAAAGTGGAGTAGGAATGCAAATTTTAATTTAGTCGGTAAGTGGTGGTGGAGAATCATACTGCACAGAATAAGGCCATTATCCTTATGATGTCTTTTTGAAAGAGCAATCTAGTAACTTGACTAGCGTGATCTTTCCCCATAGCGCAGCTGAGCGTTCCATCTTAGGGACACAAGAATTCTTTCTTTGATGGCTCGTGCTGAGTTTTTTCTTCCACTGTCCGGTTTAGGCCTAACATAGAAACACAACACAAAGTGCTGGAGTAACGCAGCGGGTCCGGAGAGCATGGATAGGTGACATTTCCGGTCGGGACTTTCCTTGGGACTGAGCCTGAGGGCATCCATGCTCTCCTGAGATGCTGCCTGCCCCGCTGAGCTACTCCAGCACTTGTTATTTCTTGTTACTTCTTGTAACATCTGCACTTCCCCGTATTTAAGTCCGATGTACATGGGGCGTTGCAGGTTTACCCCAGCCTGGCACTGAAATCTCTGATTTCTTGCCATTAGCCTCTTGGCATGTGAAGGAGACCATGTGGCCAAACAAAGTGATCTTAAGGAATCTCCAACACCATTAAGCTTGGGTGAGGGGCATGGTTAGTCATAGAGTCAAGGAGTGACACCGTACCTTCGGCCCAACTTGCCCACACCGGCCAACAAGTCCCAGCCACACTAGTCCCACCTGCCAGCATTTGGTCCGTATCCCTCCAAACTTGTCCTATCCGTGTACCTGTCTAACTGTTTCTTAAATGTTGGGATAGTCCCTGCCTCAATTACCTCCTCTGGCAGCTTTGTTCCATGCCCCCACCACCCTTTGTTACCAGTGTGAAAAGTTACTTGTGTGAAAAGTCCCAGCCTATTCAACCTCTGCCTGTAGCTCACACCCTCTAGTCCTGGCAACATCCTCGCAATTCTTCTCTGCGCCCTTTCCAGCCTGACAACATCTTTCCTATAACACGGTGCCCAGAACTGAACACGATGTTCTAAATGTGGCCTCACCAATCAATGTCTTGTACAACTGCAACATGACCTCCCAACTTCTAAAGTCAATACTTTGGCTGATGAAGGCCAATGTGCCAAAAGCCTTTTTGGCCACCCGATCTACCAGCGACTCCACCTTCAGGGAACTATGCACCTGCACTCCTAGATCCCCTCTGCTCCACAACACTACCCAGAGCCCACCCATTCACTGTGTAGGCCCTGCCCTTGTTAGACTTCCCAGGTTAGGAGTGATGATTGCTTCATAGGGGCTACATTGAAACGCTGCTCAAGTGTGGACTTGGGGCATGAGTGGAATTGTGTTCATCCTGGTGGAACCCCATCCCACCTCTCCATAATGGCCAAATAGATGGCTGCACCCACCATACAATCTCGGACGAGGTCAGAGAATCTCACGGAGAGCTGGACCCCATGGAAATGGATAGCTGCCTCCTTCGAGATGACTATAAAGACTGGCGTTGTTGATGATTTGGTGGGGGCAAGGCATCCCTGCCGCTATACAGAGTCCGACACGAAACCTTACCGGACAGCAATGCTCCTTTAGCATGAAGACACATGAAACCACTGTTGCTGGAATCCTAACCCAAACACACAAGTGCTGGAGGGACTCAGGGCGTTGGGCAGCATCTGTGGAGAGAATGGACGGGCGATATTTTGGGTTGGGACCCTCCGTGGAAGAGCAATTACTTCTGAAGAAGAGTCTGAAGAAGAGTCTCGACCCGAAACATCACCCATTCCTTCTCTCCAGAGATGCTGCCTGTCCCGCTGAGTTACTCCAGCATTTTGTGTCTGTCTTCGAGTTCCTTGTCCTTTGCTCCTTCAGCATTTATTTTAATAACCATTGGAGCGATCTAGAGGAGGCACTGCCTCAGAAAGGTAGCCAATATCACAAGGACCCATACCACCCTGGCCACTCTCTGATCTCACTCCTGCCATCGGGAAGAATGTATAGGAAGGAGTCTGACCTCCAGGTTCAGGAACAGCTTCTTCCCAACAACTATCAGGCTCATGAACACTGCAAACTCCAACTAAACTATGAACAAACAACTGTTTTGGTTGCATGAGGAACTTGGGGATTTTATTTTGTACTAATTTTGTTTTTAAAACGAAACTTTGAACTTTCTTTTGTGCATTGTGTTATCTATGAGCACTGTGTTTACAGACCTGTTATGTTGCTGCAAATAAGAATTTCATTGTTCTGTCTCCGGTACTTACGCTAATTCTTCGCGCTTGACTCCTCACTTGCTACTAGACGTCTTTCGCAAGGTTTGTCTTGTGGAGTGTCGGCGAATCTGTGAGAGGCGTCGTTATATTGTGGAGACAAGGGCAGTAAACGCACAACAACATTGTTAGCACACTTTGAGCAACAGGAGGCCATGGTGGCGCAGCGGTAGAGTTGCTGCCTTACAGCGAATGCAACGCTGGAGACCTGGGTTCGATCCCGACTGCCGGTGCTGTCTGTACGGAGTTTGTACGTTCTCCCCGTGACCTGTGTGGGTTTTCTCCGAGATCTTCAGTTTCCTCCCACACTCCAAAGTCGTACAGGTTTGTAGGTTAATTGGCTTGGTAAATGTAAAACTTGTCCCCAGTGGGTGTAGGATGGTGTTAATGTGCGGGGATCGCTGGTCGGCGCGGACCCGGTGGGCCGAAGGGCCTGTTTCCACGCTGTAGCTCTGAACTACAGGAGACAAAAAATTGTCTTTAATTGCTGGAGTTAAATACATGTGAGAGTATCAGGCTCAACTTGTAGGAAGGAAGGTCCCGACCTGATACGTCACCTATCTTTTTTTCTCCAGAGATTCTGCCTGACCCGCTGAGTTACTCCAGCACTTTGTGTCTACCCACTTATTGTCACTTGTCTTGCGATTCCTGATTAGTACGGGTGTCAGGGGTTATGGGGAGAAGGCAGGAGCATGGGGATGAGAGGGAAAGATAGATCAGCCAAGATTGAATGGCGGAGTGGACATGATGGGCCGAATGGCCTACCTCTGCTCCTGGAAAGTACTGTATGAACATGAATCAATGCAATTGAAGTCAGTGGAACTCGGTGCTGGGAGTCAAATAATTCTGGTGGCCAGTACTTCCTCACTGATTTAGTACGGCCGACCAACAACTGAGCAGACAAATTCCTCCCAAAGTGTGTTTTATTTTGAACGATGAATTGATCTGAAGATCAATAAGAGAACGTACAAACTGCTGCGGACAATGCAAAGTTTGTTAACAAGGATCTCTGTGGATTTGGACTTTTGGTCTAATAATACTCAGGATTCAACTAATATAGTACTTCTCTGATGAAATGACAACCTCAAAATGCCAGATCCTTGTGAGTGCACTATTGAAAATCTTTGTTGGTGTGGTGCCATTGCTATGCTGTTGTGTTATGAGGTACATCACTGGACATGGCAGTGGGCGGAGAAGGGATCGTGGTTGTCATGGAAAGTAGGAAGATGTCGAGAATGTAAAAGGCAGTGACTGTGTAAATTTTTACTGACATCTAATCGGAGTGGGATGCAGAGTCCTACGGTTAATCATCCTGATTAGAAACAAACTAAATATGTGCGTGACTGAACCAGGGGTTATAGAAAACATAGAAACATAGAAAATAGGTGCAGGAGGAGGCCATTTGGCCCTTCGAGCCAGCACCGCCATTCATTGTGATCATGGCTGAGCATCTACAATCAGTAACCCGTGCCTGCCTTCTCCCCATATCCCTTGATTCCGCTAGCCCCTAGAGCTCTATCAAACTCTCTTTTAAATTTATCCAGTGAATTGGCCTCTACTGCCTTCTGTGGCAGAGAATTCCACAAATTCACAACTCTCTGGGTGAATTTTTTTTTTCTCATCTCAGTTTTAAATGGCCTCTCCTTTATTCTTAGACTGTGGCCCCTGGTTCTGGACTCCCCCAACATTGGGAACATTTTTCCTGCATCTACTTTGTCCAGTCCTTTTGTAGTTTTATATGTTTCTATAAGATCCCCTCTCATCCTTCTAAATTCTAAAGTGAATACAAGCCCAGTCTTTCCAATCTTTCCACATATGACAGTCCTGGGGATTAACCTCATGAACCTACGCTGCACTGCCTCAATGGCAAGGATGTCCTTCCTCAAATGTTCTCCGGAGATGTTGTCCGAACTACAGAGTTCCTCCAGCGCTTTATGTATTTTTTCTGTAGACCCGCATCTGCAGTTCCTTGTGTCTCCAGGAGTTACAACAGGTTGGGTCTCAATTCTTGGACAATGGTTGCCGTGTTATCTTGATGGTGGTGTATCTGGTGGAGCTGCTGCCTCACAGCGTGAGGGACCATTGATCGCCCACTCACACTAGTTCCATGCTATGCCACTTACGGCATCCTCTCCCTACACGCCAGGGGCAATCTATAGAGAGGCCGACGAACCTACAGGGGTGTGGGTGGAAACCTTGCATGGTCGCAGGGAGAACCTGCAAGCTCCACACAGACAGCAGCCGAGGTCAGGCTTGAACCCACGTTTTTGGCACTGTGTGATAGCTGCTCTACCAGCTCGCCACTCTGCTTCCCAGGTTTCGCGCCGCGATGTGTTTCCAAAGGGGTTGCATTCCTAGAAAACGGACCAGATCACAATTTCTGTCGATGCAAAGCCAAGTCATCTCTGTGTTTGCCCAAAAAGATAAGTGGCAAAAAATGTTATTTGTTGTTCATTTATTTACTTTATTTAAATACAACCTTTTATCTATCTCATTTTCTCTGGGACATTGGGGAGACTTGAAAGAGGTATTTAAAATTACTAGACCAAGTGGACCCGTTGGGCCCAAACCTCTCCTGCATTGGTGCAGCACCCCCTCTTCCCACCCTCCCCACTCCCCCTCCCCATCCCTCCCCCCTTCCCTCCACTCTCCCCTCCACCTTCCCCCCTCCCCCTCCCCTTCCCCTCCCCCCATTCCCCTCCCCCCCCACTCCATCCCCCTCAACCCCCCTTATCCTCCCTCCCTCCCTCCCTCCATCCCTCCCTCCCTCCATCCCTCCCTCCCTCCCTCCCTCCATCCCTCCCTCCATCCCTCCCTCCCTCCCTCCCTAGGAGATAGATTTAAACTTTAAAATGTGAATAACTTAAAAAATATAACACCGATTTCAATGAAACATCCTCCCTCAGCACCAAAGGGACGACGGTGAGTAAGGTGGGCCTAAACTTGTCGCGCTATCGTGTACCTGTTTTGGCTGTAGTTCAGGAACAAACAAACAAACAAACGGTCTGAAGAAGGGTCTCGACCCGAAACGTCACCCATTCCTTCTCTCCCGAGATGCTGCCTGACCTGCTGAGTTACTCCAGCATTGTGTGAATAAATCGATTTGTACCAGCATCTGCAGTTATTTTCTTATACTTCTTAGAGTATTAGTATATAGATGAGAGGCATAGGTAGGGTAGACAGTCAGAACCTTTTTCCCTGTGTGGAAATGTCCAACACTAGAGGGCGTAGCTTTAAGGTGAGAGGGGGAAAGTTTAACGGTGACATGTGGAGGAGGTGTTTTACACAGAGAGTGGTGGTGCCTGGGAACGCAGTGTCCGGGGTAGTGGCGGGTAGTGGTGTTTAAAGGCTCTTAGATCGGCACATTGGAAATGGAAAGGTAGATCAACCATGATTGAACGCCAGAGTAGACTCGATGGGCCGAATGGACTAGTTCTGCTCCTATAACTGATGAAAGGCAGGAAATAGCGGGATAAGGATCATGTACAGGCAGACGAGACCAGTCTAACTCGACATCATGACCAGCACAAACACTGTGGGCCAAAGGGCCCGTTCCTGTGCTGTACTGTTCTGCATTCACGAGAGTCAATATTATGCTGTGCCTCGAAGTTTGGCGTGGTGATTTTGTGAATTCAGAAGTGCTGAATTTCCATATCCCGAACAGTCTTTTGACACAGGGGGCAGCCTGAGTTCTGTAAAGCCAATGCAGAAAATGCAGAAAAGCCGATGTGGAGCACAGCAGGGAAAACTACAAAGATTTTTTTCCTCCCTCTTTTGGAACTGAGATGACAATTTGCACTTATCTTGACACGCAGCACCGTATTTGCTTGTGCAGCTGTGCCGTGCCGTGCGTTGTGTGGTCGCAGTTACGAGCTATAAATTAGGGATGGATAAGAGCCAGCGGGGAGAGCGAGGGATGGAATCAGGTGCGATCTTTTTCAAATTGACCTTGCCAAACCAGGGAGTGGTCCTCTTTACGAAGCCTTAGCTTGCCGCCACTGTTTGATGGGACAGAATCACCTGCATCTCTGCTTTGTTCCAGCTGTGGGACTGGGAAGGTGCCGTTTCCCCACCTCTCTTTCTAATCCCACAGTCTTTGAGCAGTGAGATGATTTATTGGTGTTGAAAGCCCAGGAGGATGGAGTAAATTAGTTTTATTTTCCTTTGTGAAGTTGAGGCAGGCAAACACAGCTTGAGCTGAGACAGCTTGGGGTCTACAGCAAAGGCTTTATATCTTAAAACTGATAGAGATTTCCTTGCGTCTTGTTCCAGAGAGGCTTCGGCTACACTAGACTGCTTTTATATGGAGGCCAGCAGCCAGAGCTCTCTCCTTGTGCATGCAAAACAGGAATTACAATGTGGAGAAGTTTTTCAGGCTGTGCACACTCACCTTGTTTTGTTTTTTTGTTTTGTGCTGGTTTTTCTGAAAGGCCTAAAATTTCTAATGTTATACTGGGTGGCTTAGAAACCTAGAAACATAGAAAATAGGTGCAGGAGGAGGCCATTCGGCCCTTCGAGCCAGCACCGCCATTCATTGTGATCATGGCTGATCGTCCACAATCAATAACCCGTGCCTGCCTTCAGCCCATATCCCTTGATTCCACTAGCCCCTAGAGCTCTATCTAACTCTCTCTTAAATCCATCCAGTGATTTGGCCTCCACTGCCCTCTGCAGCAGAGAATTCCACAAATTCGCAACTCTCTGGGTGAATAAGTCCCTTCTCACCTCGGTTTTAAGTTCCTTCTCACCTCAGCATCATGGGGCACAGCAAGTCAACAGTGGGAGCAACTGGATGGTGGTATGAGGGTCCTACAGTGCGGAAACAGGCCCTTCGGACCATCTTGCCCATGCCGACCAACATGCCCCAATCATACTAGTCCCGCCTGCCTGCGTTTAGCCCACATCCCTCTAAACCTATCCTATCCATATACTTGTCCACATTTCTAAAAAACATTCTGAAAGTAGCTACCTCAACTACCTCCTCCGACAACTTATTCCATATACCCACCCCCATTTGTGGGAAAATGTTGCATCTCAGGTTCTGATTAAATCTCTCTGTCCTTACCTTAAACCTACGTCGGTGTTTTGATTCCCCTACCCTGGGTAAAAGATTCTGTGCAGTTCCCCTATCTATTCCTTTCTTGAACATATACACCTCTGTAAGATCACCCCTCATTCTCCTGCGCTCCGAGGAATAGTCCTAGCCCTGGCAACATCCTTGCGGGTGCAGAGAAAGAGAGATGGGGGGGATAGAGCGAGAGGGGATAGATAGAGGGAGAGAGAGAAGGTGAAGGTGAGATGAGGGCAGAGAAAGAGACAGAGAGTGAACAAGCCAGAGAGAGTGTGGACTGCGGAAGAGAGAGTGCGAGAAAGGGAAGGAGGAAGAGGAGGAAAGGGAGTAAGAGAGAGAGAGAGAGGTGGGGAACAAAGAGGGAGAGCGGTAGAAAGAGGGAGAGCGGCGATGGAGGGGGAATTGCAGAAAACAATGGAAAAGAGCGAGGGAAAAGAAATGGAGGGAACTGGGGTATGGGGAGAAAGCAGGAACGGGGTACTGATTGAGAATGATCAGCAATGATCACACTGAATGGCGGTGCTGGCTCGAAGGGCCGAATGGCCTACTCCTGCACCTAATGTCTATTGTCTATAACTCGAGATGGCGAGCAACTGGTTCCTGATCCAAACGTTGTCTGTTTATTCCCTCCAAGGATGCTGCCTGACCCATTGAGTTCCTCCAGCACTCTTGAGTTCAAAATTCCAGCATCTGCAGTTCGTTGTGTCTCTGAAATCTTTTTTTTGTCTGTATTTTATCACTTTAAATATATTTTTATCGTAGCTTTTCTTTGAGCTTGCGCCAGTAATGGAGGAAACGTGTGAAACATATACACAAGTGTGGTTCCAGTTGGGATAAATGGCTTCGTACTGTGTTGTGAAATTCGACCTGAGTATGTGGTTTGTGCTCACCACAAGGATACTGTGTACGGATTATTCACCCAACATCACCATTGGGTTTATCCATTGGGAAATTCTTGTCCTATTTTGCTCCAGTAATTGGCCTTTACTCACAAACCCCTCTTCTGCCGACGGTCTGATCTATCCAGTTCCCTCATCATTACCCTTGAGGTTTTCCTGAGTGAGATTCTATGCAGCGCAGGAACAGGCTTTTCGGCCCACATTGTCGTTGCCGAACACGACGCCAAGACTAACTCTTAACCGAAGGACCGGGGATCAGTGGACAAGCCCTACGCCAGGCTATCAAGGAAACATCACGGGTGGCAGAGCGGAGTAGCCAGTGGCTCTGGCTGAAGAGGAAAGACCCCATCTGGTCTCCCAAATAAGCCGGCTAGGCAGATGCAGAGGGGGGTGGTTCTGGGACGCCAGAATGCACTGCTGAGCCTACTGGAGACGTCGTGGGTCCAATCAGCGAAACGTCAATGAAAGTAGGTGCCCACTTGATAACCCCAATGACGTGTCTGCCTAGCCTTTCTCAACATC